>NC_068447.1:28905415-29027915 GCF_023373465.1 Oncorhynchus keta
TCTGTCCTCATGCTCTTCTCAACATGCTGTCTGTCAGCTGCTCTGTCCTCATGCTCTTCTCAACATGCTGTCTGTCAGCTGCTCTGTCCTCATGCTCTTCTCAACATGCTGTCTGTCAGCTGCTCTGTCCTCATGCTCTTCTCAACACGCTGTCTGTCAGCTGCTCTGTCCTCATGCTCTTCTCAACACGCTGTCTGTCAGCTGCTCTGTCCTCATGCTCTTCTCAACACACTGTCTGTTGCTGCTCTGTCCTCATGCTCTTCTCAACACGCTGTCTGTCAGCAGCTCTGTCCTCATGCTCTTCTCAACACACTGTCTGTCAGCTGCTCTGTCCTCATGCTCTTCTCAACACACTGTCTGTCAGCTGCTCTGTCCTCATGCTCTTCTCAACATGCTGTCTGTCAGCTGCTCTGTACTCATGCTCTTCTCAACATGCTGTCTGTCAGCTGCTCTGTCCTCATGATCTTCTCAACATGCTGTCTGTCAGCTGCTCTGTCCTCATGCTCTTCTCAACATGCTGTCTGTCAGCAGCTCTGTCCTCATGCTCTTCTCAACACACTGTCTGTCAGCTGCTCTGTCCTCATGCTCTTCTCAACACACTGTCTGTTGCTGCTCTGTCCTCATGCTCTTCTCAACACGCTGTCTGTCAGCTGCTCTGTCCTCATGCTCTTCTCAACATGCTTTCTGTCAGCTGCTCTGTCCTCATGCTCTTCTCAACATGCTGTCTGTCAGCTGCTCTGTCCTCATGCTCTTCTCAACACGCTGTCTGTCAGCTGCTCTGTCCTCATGCTCTTCTCAACATGCTGTCTGTTGCTGCTCTGTCCTCATGCTCTTCTCAACACGCTGTCTGTCAGCTGCTCTGTCCTCATGCTCTTCTCAACATGCTTTCTGTCAGCTGCTCTGTCCTCATGCTCTTCTCAACATGCTGTCTGTCAGCTGCTCTGTCCTCATGCTCTTCTCAACACGCTGTCTGTCAGCTGCTCTGTCCTCATGCTCTTCTCAACATGCTGTCTGTCAGCTGCTCTGTCCTCATTGTCTTCTCAACACGCTGTCTGTCAGCTGCATTCTTTAACTTAAACCAGAGAGGGATGAGAGGATAGAGAGAAAGAGGGGACAGAAAAAAGTGCAATGTTCTGTTTATACAAAGACTTGAGTTATGGTATTTGGTCATAGAAATTAGCAAGCTTTTTCATTCTCCTGGGGCCATATGTATCAAGTGTCTCAGAGTGCTGATCTAGGATCAGGTCCCCCATGTCCATTTTAATTGTATCCACTGTGATTTAAAAGGCACAACTGATCCTAAGTCATCATTCCTACTCTGAGATGCTTGATTTGGCCCAGTTTAGCTGTTCTCAGGTCAGGTATTAAGAGTAGGAGTGACTGACTCCTACTGCAGTAGGAGTCAGTCAGAACGTTATTTAAGACAGTCAAACAGGACATCATATGTCCGTGGAAATAGGAGACAGATGGCCATCAATGAGGTTTCTGTGTTTGGCATCATGTGCAATTACCAGCAATAGAACAAATCTTTCCCCATAGGGTCACATGAGCGTCTGTCCCGGTCAGAGCCGTGTCCAGCAGCAGCCCCACACTACAGGGCCATGTTCATTAAGCACCAGACATACGAAAATGGACTGAAACAAGGAAGGACAACCTGGAGTTGTCCAATAAGAAACATACATTTTTTGTTTTCTGTTGCAAAAACACTTCTTAACGTTTTCTGTTGGATGCCCTAATGAACAAAACCCATGGCTCAGTCACAACCCATCCTCTGCTCCCCTCCTGGGCTGAGGAGGAAAAACAGGATAATAGAAATAGACATACTGTGTACAGCACTGGAAACTGAGATGGCTCTTACAGTATCAAATGTTTCAAGGGTTAGTTTGTGTTTCCTGTCTATTTTGCCCTGTCTGTGTAAAACTATCTGTCTGTTTTGTGTGTCTGTGTGTTTGAGGAGCTATTTGTGTGTTAATGTGTGATGTATGCTCATGTTGGGGGTGTGTGATGGGAGGATGCGCTGTGTGTTCTCTGTGTGTGTATCTACTTTCCACCCCTTCCTCTCTCTCCTCCTATTTCCTCCTCCTCCTCCTGCTGTCCTCCGTGGCGGCGACGTGTCGATGGCCTGGGGTTTAATGGTGGCCCGCGGGGGTAACTTAATTGGGACGGCCCCCTTATCAGACCTGGGATCTCTAATCTCAAAGGGCCCCTTATCCCGCAGAAATAAATAAGACTAAATTGACGTGAATAGGAAGGCCTCTGGTTGTGTGCCCCCCCCCCATGCCCCTGCCCTCTGAGGCCCAGTGCGTCTGTTGGGGGACAGTAGGAGGGAGTTAATTGCAGGGCCGGGGTGAAGCAGGGGGCATGCTCCCCTCTCCAAACCGAGGGGCTTAGGGTTGGGTTGTGGAGCTGGAGGGATTGAGGTGAAATGAAAGATTCCCTCAATGTGTCAGCTGTTGGTTTGTAGAGAAAAAAGTGTACTATTTAACACTGTACCAATAATTTGTTAGAAGGCCTCAAATATCACATTAATTTGTCTACTGTATACGTGAATTGTGCAGTGTTGGTTCCTGTTTTAGTCAAGTCTTTGGTCACGTCCGGGTGTGTCAAACAAAAACACCCTAATGGTTGGTTGACAATAGAGCCTCCCACAATGCAGGTGTTGTCTGCAGGAGGAAGTTGGTGAAGAAAAACTGCAGAAACTTGCAGTCGACTGCAGTCAAAACTTCATGAACTTGGTTTTTGTAAAGTTCATGTAGTCGTCATGTCAAAAAAATAAATAAATGTGGGCGCAAGTCAGAAAATGTTTATCCCCATAATGCAACAGACTTTGGAAGGCGGCGACCAATAATGGCCACTGACTTAACAAAAGTGATCCTCTCGAACGCGCCTTTTGATTTTTCAGGCTTGGCCCGCCTACCCAAACTTGTGTTTTTTTTTGGGAGAGTTGTCTGTATTATTGAATTATTATTTCATTTTTTATGTCCAAGAGAATCCCGTTTGGGATTTCCGAGACTACTACTACTACTGCCTATCACTAACTAACAGGGAAGAAATACAACCTGTACATCCTGTCCCTAATACTAAAACAAAACCATGTAAAAACAAAATATAAATGTTTTATCTAACTAAAACTGAATAAAAACTAGTAAATCAAGTCATAAAAGTAACTGAAACGAAACTGAATTTCAAATAAAAATAGAAAACGAATATAATTAAAAACACAAAACTATAACAGCCTTGGTGTGAGTGTGTGAACAGCTATCTGCTGGCTGTGCAGCTGTAAATCGTTGACTGGCAGTAATTGTGTTACAGAGAGAGTGATGTAGGAGAGGAGAAAGGAGTGGGAGAACTAAATAACGAGAGAGAGAGAGATGGGATGGGATGAGGCAGGGGATAAGTTTGTTTTTTGTTGTCCGCTCTGTGGATCCGCCTGTCTTCACGCGGACACGCACACACACACACACACGGACACACACGTGGACATGCACACACACGCACACACACACACGTGGACACGCACACACACACGCACATGGACACACACATGGACACTCACATGGACACACACATGGAGACACGCACATGGACACGCACACACACATGCACATGGACACACACATGGACATGCACACACACATGCACATGGACACACACATGGAAACGCACATGGACACGCACACACACACGCACATGGACACGCACATGGACACGCACATGGACACGCACACACACACGCACATGGAACACATGGACACACACATGGACACGCACACCCACACACACGCACATGGACACACACATGGACACACACGCAAACACACACACACACATGGACACATGGACACACATGGACACGCACATGGACACGCACACCCACACACACGCACATGGACACACACATGGACACGCACGCAAACACACACACACACATGGACACACACATGGACACACACATGGACACGCACACGGACACGCACATGGACACGCACACGGACACGCACATGGACACACATGGCACACATGGACACACACATGGACACGCACATGGGACACGCACATGGACACGCACATGGACACGCACATGGACACACACATGGACACATGGCACGCACAACACGCACATGGACACGCACATGGGCACATGGACACACACATGGACACATGCACATGGACACACACACGGACACGCACATGGACACGCACATGGACACGCACATGGACACGCACATGGACACGCACATGGACACACACATGGACACGCACATGGACACGCACATGGACACACACATGGACACGCACACACACACACATGGACACACACACGGACACGCACATGGACACGCACATGGACACGCACATGGACACGCACATGGACACGCACATGGACACGCACATGGACACACACATGGACACGCACATGGACACGCACATGGACACGCACACGGACACGCACATGGACACGCACATGGACACGCACATGGACACGCACATGGACACGCACATGGACACGCACATGGACACACACATGGACACACACATGGACACGCACACGGACACGCACATGGACACACACATGGACACGCACACGCACACACACACGCACATGGACACGCACAAGGACACGCACACGGACACGCACATGGACACGCACATGCACACACGCATGCACATGGACACGCACATGGACACGCACATGGACACGCACACACATGGACGCACATGGACACGCACATGGACACGCACATGGACACGCACACGGACACGCACATGGACACGCACATGGACACGCACATGGACACGCACACACACGCACACGGACACGCACATGGACGCACACGGACACGCACACGGACACGCACACACACACACACATGGACACGCACATGGACACGACACGCATATGGACACGCACATGGACACGCACATGGACACGCACATGGACACGCACATGGACACGCACACGGGACACGCACATGGACACGCACACGGATGGACACGCACATGGACACGCACATGGACACGCACATGGACACGCACATGGACACGCACATGGACACGCACATGGACACGCACATGGACATGGACACGCACATGGACACGCACACGGACACGCACATGGACACACACACGCACGCACATGGACACGCACACGGACACGCACACACACGCACATGGACACGGACACATGGACACGCACATGGACACGCACATGGACACACATGGCACACACGCATGCACATGGACACGCACATGGACACGCACACATGGACACACACGGACACGCACATGGACACGCACATGGACACGCACATGGACACGCACATGGACACACACATGGACACGCACATGGACACGCACATGGACACGGACACGCACATGGACACGCACACACATGGACACGCACATGGACACGCACATGGACACATGGACACGCACATGGACACGCACACGGACACGCACACGACACATGGACACGCACATGGACACGCACATGGACACGCACATGGACACGACACGCACATGGACACGCACATGGACACGCACATGGCACACGCACACACGCATGCACACGCACACGACACATGGACACGCACATGGACACGCATGGACACACGGACACGCACATGGACACGCACATGACACGCACATGGACACGCACACACACACACGCACATGGCACACACGCACACGGACGCACGGACACGCACATGCGACACACACATGGACACGCACACGGACGCGCACATGGACACGCACACGGACACGCACACGGACACACGCACATGGACACGACACGGACACATGGACACGCACACGGACACGCACATGGACACGCACACACGCATGCACACGGACACGCACACGGACACGCACACGGACACGCACATGGACACGCACACGGACACGCACACGGACACGCACACGCACACGGACACGCACATGGACACGCACACGCATGCACATGGACACGCACACGGACGCGCACACGGACACGCACACGGACACGGACACGCACACGGACACGCACACGGACACGCACACGGACACGCACACGGACACGCACACGGACACGCACACGGACACGCACATGGACACGCACACACGCATGCACACGGACACGCACACGGACACGCACACGGACACGCACACGGACGCGCACACGAACACGCACACGGACACGCACACGGACACGCACATGGACACGCACATGCAGTATAATGAAATCCACTTACTTTAGAGTGGGTTCAATGGAGGGGCCATCCAAAGTGTTCAGGGGCTGTTCAGTTCTCCCTCTGAGGTCCGGTCTGGAGCGTTCTACTTCTCTGGTCTCATCTGTGTTCTTTCTATATTTTACTATGAATGTGTTTTTTGTTAGCTTGGGGCTTTGTGCGTTCTGGTGTGTGAGACTGTGTGTGTATTTCTGTGTAGGATACTGCTTTTGTATGATTTCGTTCAATCAGTTTAACATAAAATAAAGACCTCTGGTAAAGGAAATGCATACTACACCTTAGCAGACTACATACAGTAATAGTAGTCCCTCTGTAGAATGAAAGACAAAGTCAATAGTACCTACAGTAGGTATCATAAGTATTCACCCCCCACCCCTGGATTTTGTCACATTTTGTTGCATTACAACGTGTCATTGAAATAGATTTAATTGTGATTTTTTTTTATCATTGTAAAATTTGGCTTACCAAATCACATAACAAGTTACATGGACTCACAGTGTGTGAAATAATAGGCATTTTACATCAGTCATTTGTGAATGACTACCCCATCCTCTGTCCCCCATACACTATATATACAAAAGTATGTGGACACCCCTTCAAATGAGTGGTTCTGCAATTTGCTGACAGGTGTATAAAATTGAGCACACAGCCATGCAGTCTCCATAAAAAACATTGTCAGTAGAATGGCCTTACTGAAGAGCTCAGTGACTTTCAACGTGACACCGTCATAGGATGCCACCTTTCCAACGAGTCAGTTCATCAAATTTCTCCCCTGCTAGAGCTGCCAGATTGTCACCAGCCTATTCAGACAGACCAAAGTTAAAAAGAGCTTAAGTCATGTGCAGAACAACTGCATGATACTGTTGTTTCTGTGGCAAAAAGCAAATCCCCCAACTTTAGGCCAGTGGCACTGACATCCTTGGTGATGAAATCATTTGAGAAGCTAATCAAGAAGGATATACTGCGTCAGGTTGAGAATTCCCGGGACCCCCTGCAGTTTGCTTACACGGCCAAGCGGGGGGGGGGGGTGAAGGACGCTACTCTAACCCTGCTCAACTTCCTCTGCAAGCACCTGGAGGGCCCAAAAATCCATGCAGGGCTTCTGTTCATCGACTTCTCGTCTGCCTTTAATACTATCCAGCCTCACATACTAGCAGAGAAGCTCCTCTCCCACTTCAAGCTGGACGTGAGCATTGTGGGCTGGATAGTGGACTTCCTTACCGACCGGTCCAAACAAGTGGTGTCATGTCAAAGCAGCTCTGCTCCTCCACTGGATCCCCACAAGGTTGTGTGCTCTCTCCTCTCCTGTACATACGCTACACTAATGGCTGTTGTAGCGAATATGAAAAAAGGCACATCAAGTTTGCTGGTGACTCGGTCATCGTCAGTCTCCTACAGGATGGAACGTCTGAGCATGGGCCTTCCTCCAACTGAATGTCTCCAAAACTAAAGATATAGCCATTGACTTCAGAAGGCAGCCACTGAACCCCACACCCAACATGGTCATAGAAAATGACACTGAGCTTGTCAGTACCTACAAGTAACTGGGAACAGTGTTGGAAAAGAGGTTGACGTTTGAGGAGAACACAGGTGCCATCTGTAAAAATGGACAGCAGACCTTTTTTGTTGTTGAGAAAGATGAACTCTTTTTAATGTCAGTAAGACAATGATGACACTGTTATATTGAGTTTTATTGAATCCATATTGATGTTCTTGATGGTAACTTTTTTTTTTTTCCCCCACCTTTATTTAACCAGGTAGGCTAGTTGAGAACAAGTTCTCATTTGCAACTGCGACCTGGCCAAGATAAAGCATAGCAGTGTGAACAGACAACACAGAGTTACACATGGAGTAAACAATTAACAAGTCAATAACACAGTAGGAAAAAAAGGGGAGTCTATATACATTGTGTGCAAAAGGCATGACGTAGGCGAATAATTACAATATTGCAGATTAACACTGGAGTGATAAATGATCAGATGGTCATGTACAGGTAGAGATATTGATGTGCAAAAGAGCAGAAAAGTAAATAAATAAAAACAGTACGGGGATGAGGTAGGTGAAAATGGGTGGGCTATTTACCAATAGGTTATGTACAGCTGCAGCGATCGGTTAGCTGCTCAGATAGCTGATGTTTGAAGTTGGTGAGGGAGATAAAAGTCTCCAACTTCAGCGATTTTTGCAATTCGTTCCAATCACAGGCAGCAGAGTACTGCTGGAGTACTGAAAGGCGGCCAAATGAGGTGTTGGCTTTAAGGATGATCAGTGAGATACACCTGCTGGAGCGCGTGCTACGGATGGGTGTTGCCATCGTGACCAGTGAACTGAGATAAGGCGGAGCTTTACCTAGCATGGACTTGTAGATGACCTGGAGCCAGTGGGTCTGGCGACGAATATGTAGCGAGGGCCAGCCGACTAGAGCATACAAGTCGCAGTGGTGGGTGGTATAAGGTGCTTTAGTGACAAAACGGATGGCACTGTGATAAACTGCATCCAGTTTGCTGAGTAGAGTGTTGGAAGCCATTTTGTAGATGACATCGCCGAAGTCGAGGATCGGTAGGATAGTCAGTTTTACTAGGGTAAGCTTGGCGGCGTGAGTGAAGGAGGCTTTGTTGCGGAATAGAAAGCCGACTCTTGATTTGATTTTCGATTGGAGATGTTTGATATGAGTCTGGAAGGAGAGTTTGCAGTCGAGCCAGACAACTAGGTACTTATAGATGTCCACATATTCAAGGTCTGAACCATCCAGGGTGGTGATGCTAGACGGGCATGCGGGTGCAGGCAGCGATCGGTTGAAAAGCATGCATTTGGTTTTACTAGCGTTTAAGAGCAGTTGGAGGCCACGGAAGGATTGTTGTATGGCATTGAAGCTCATTTGGAGGTTAGATAGCACAGTTTCCAATGACGGGCCGAAAGTATATAGAACGGTGTCGTCTGCGTAGAGGTGGATCAGGGAATCGCCCGCAGCAAGAGCAACATCATTGATATATACAGAGAAAAGAGTCGGCCCGAGAATTGAACCCTGTGGCACCCCCATAGAGACTGCCAGAGGACCGGACAGCATGCCCTCCAATTTGACACACTGAACTCTGTCTGCAAAGTAATTGGTGAACCAGGCAAGGCAGTCATCCGAAAAACCGAGGCTACTGAGTCTGCCGATAAGAATATGGTGATTGACAGAGTCGAAAGCCTTGGCAAGGTCGATGAAGACGGCTGCACAGTACTGTCTTTTATCGATGGCTTAATGTCCTTAATGTTTGCAACAAAAATAGGTTGGACAGGAGGGTTAAGGTGGCCAGTTAGGTCATCGGGGTGCAACAGGCACAACTCTCAGTGACATTCAGAAAGCATGTGGTGAGGAGAGGTAAGACTAGACTGTCCTCCTCTACCATGTTGTGCTTCTCCCCTCAGGTTGTCCTTTTAGACTTCCCAAACGCAATAGCAACAGATAGAAGAACTCCTGCATCCCACAGGCCATAAACTATCTGAATCTGCTCATGAAATTAAATGTCTATTTATTGCTGCACTTTTGCACAATGATTACTCCTTTTTATCTATCTCATTGTTTTATGTCATGTGTGTATTGGTTGTATGTTGTCCCTGTTTTTAATGTTTTTTAAAATGTATTGTTGAACCCTGACTGCACAACAAATTTCCCAATTGGGACAGTAAAGATAACTTGAAAGTCTTGAGTGGCCCAGCCAGAGCCCGGACTTGAACCAGATCGAACATCTCGGGAGAGACCTGAAAAAGCTGTGCAGCGATGCTGACCATCCAACCTGACAGTGGTTAAGAGGATCTGCAGAGAAGAATGGGAGAAACTCCCTAAATGCCGGTGTGCGAAGCTTGTAGCATCATACCCAAGAAAACTTGGGGCTGTAATCACTGCCAAAAGTGCTTCAATCCAGGTGTGCATGACTCTTAGGCTGCGTTTTACACAGACAGCCCTATTTTTATATTTTTTCCACTAATTGGTCTTTTGACCAATCACATCACATCTTTTCACATATCTTTTTCAAAGCTGATCTGATTGGTCAAAAGACCAATTAGTGGAAAAAAATATCAGAATTGGGCTGCCTGTGTAAACACAGCCTTAAATGTACTTATATAGATTTTTCTATTGTGTTATTGACTGTACGTTTGTTTATCCCATGTGTAACTGTGTTGTTTGTGTCGCACTGCTTTGCTTTATCTTGGCCAGGTTGCAGTTGTAAATGAGAACTAGTTCTTAACTGGCCTACCTACCTGGTTAAATAAAGGTGAAATAAAATAAAATTAAAATAAATAAACTCAAGAAGCCCCAGCTGTAATCGCTGTCAAAGGTGTTTCTAACATGTATTGAATACTTATCTAATCAAGGTAAAGCCATGACATCATTTTCTGGAATATTCCAAGCTGTTTAAAAGCACAGTCAACTTAGTGTATGTGAACTTGTGACCCACTGGAATTGTGATACAGTGAGTTATAAGTGAAACAATGTAAAACATTGTTGGAAAAATGACTTGTGTCATGCACAAAGTAGATGTCCTAACTGACTTGCCAAAACTATAGTTTGTTAACAAGAAATTTCTGGAGTGGTTGAAAAATGAGTTTTAATGACTCCAACCTAAGGGTATGTAAACTTCCGACTTCAACTGTACATATTACCTCGACTAACTGGTGCCCCCCGCACAGTGACTCTGTACCGGTACCTCCTGTATATAGCCTCGCTACTGTTATTTTGTTGCTCCTTAATTATTTATTTTTGTTATTTAAAAAAAATATTTTTTTACTTCAGTTTATTTTAGTAAATACTTTCTTACCATTTTTTCCCCCTTAACTGCATTGTTGGTTAAGGGCTTATAAGTCAGCATTTCACAGTAAGGTCTACCTACACCTGTTGTATTCGGCGCATGTGACAAATAAGATGTGATTTGCTGTCATATAGTACTTTGTGCATAATTAGGGTGAACTATCCCTTTTTGCAGCATATTCATCAAACAGCATAGCAGGCAGGAGACAAGAACTGCAGCCCCAACTATGTGCTCTGAAGCCTGTGTGAAGCTTCACGCTGACAATCTGCTTTTTAAGGAAAAGAGAGTGTATCTATATGGAGCTTCTCTGTGTGCTGAAACCCGCACGGTGGTGGAACAGATTTATTTTAATGAGAGATGGTATCCTCACACTGTGGCTATCAGGAGCAGGCATGCAGGTTTGACTCTCCTCTTAGATAATCAGGGATAGATTACACTCTCTGTGAAATGACTGTCTGGAAGAAGACCTGGAGCGCTGTTGTGTGATTTGTACCTGGGTCTGGAAGGTATAAATCCGCACTCGGTGCGTCCAAACAGGCACCCTATTCCATATATAGTGCACTAATTTTGACCAGAGAACTATGGGGTTAGTGCCAGGTAAGCACAGTACTTGCCAGTGTTCAGGAGTAAAGATGTTGACAAGTGTTAGCTATCTGTCACATAGAGCAGGGAAGGATAGGCAAATCTGACTCTGAGCCTGCTGGTTGTCTTTTATTCCTGGTAGTTGATTGACTGATTGATTGATTGATTGTCACAGATTGCCCAGATTCTACTCCTGTGGTGTCCCAAGTGTGAATCAACCATTGATTAGAGGCTCACAATGAAAATCAGCATCAGCACCATGGTTCTGACCTCAAGGGCCAGGAAAGGAAACATGATAGTGAGTTAAGGTTTGTGTCTTTGCACACTGTGTGTGAGAGCGTGCGCTTGCATGACAGGGTTATTGATTGGTTTGAACCAGTATTTTAATTGGATTGGTGTCAGTGAGTACCCTCCCTACTGAGCGTGCTCAGTGCCCACACTCCTGAGTCAAACTTCAGTTCTGGCTTCACGCAGAGAGGAAGAAAGTTACTTTGCCATTACACAATCATCTTGTCTCAGAATCTACTGAATAATATGTCATTTAGCTTGGGAGTATGTTCCCATAGTATAATGGATGTCATTTGGTGTCATTTACACACGTCTTGTTACAGTATTTAGCCTATAGACCTTGAATGAAATGAATGCTCAGTGACCATTCAGTACACTGTGAAATGTCAGAAATCTAGTTCTTAAGGAAAGTTCACTTCTCTACACTACAGTTTCCTCTCCATCTCATTCTCACCCTCTCTAACCTCTCCAATGAAATGGATGACAGAGAACATGTTCGTGAACGTTTTTCTACCCTGTGACAACTTCAAGTACTTTTGTGCTTAAAGATTGGTTTTGTAAATACACTCCAACACACAGTTCTGCTGAAAGATCTAATTGGAGAAGCTGTGCAAAATGGTTGCCTTTGCCAGTGATACCAGTAAACCTGTGTACTCCCTCTACAAGTGGAAGTAGTGTGTAGGTCCACTGTCACGTCTGTGAACTGTCAACAGTATACTGAAACAGCAGCATACTGAAATACTGAAACAGCAGCATACTGGAATACTGAAACAGCAGCATACTGAAATACTGAAACAGCAGCATACTGGAATACTGAAACAGCAGCATACTGGAATACTGAAACAGCAGCATACTGAAATACTGAAACAGCAGCATACTGAAATACTGAAACAGCAGCATACTGAAATACTGAAACATCAGCATACTGCAATACTGAAACAGCAGCATACTGAAATACTGAAACAGCAGCATACTGGAATACTGAAACAGCAGCATACTGGAATACTGAAACAGCAGCATACTGGAATACTGAAACAGCAGCATACTGAAATACTGAAACAGCAGCATACTGGAATACTGAAACAGCAGCATACTGGAATACTGAAACAGCAGCATACTGAAATACTGAAACAGCAGCATACTGGAATACTGAAACAGCAGTATACTGGAATACTGAAACAGCAGCATACTGAAATACTAAAACAGCAGCATACTGAAATACTGAAACAGCAGCATACTGGAATACTGAAACAGCAGCATACTGGAATACTGAAACCGCAGCATACTGGAATACTGAAATTACAGCATGCTGAAACACCATTTATGAAACTATATACTGAAATGGCAGCATACTGAAACATAATATACAGTATATGATAATAATATAATATATGCCATTTAGCAGATGCTTTTATCCAAAGGGACATACATTCAGGGGTGAATACATTGGTGGTCCTGGGAGTCAAAACCAATATCCTGGAGTTGCAAGCAGGGAGGGAAGAAGGGGGAGATGAAAAATAAGGAAAAGAGAAAAAGGTAGGGTTCTTCTTTATAATATGAGTGTTTTATTAGTCATTATTTATTATGATATGCTGAAAAACATTGAAAATAACAATGACTCTCCTCATAGATAATCAGGCCTAGATTACACCATCCAGCCTGGAATAACATTTCTCAACAACCGTTATAGTCTCCAAAAGTGTTCTTATTTTCCACATTGGTGAATTTCAGATCACCTGAGTTAATGGAAGGATTATGGACGATAATCATAACATATAGAAGGGTTGTTCTAATGAGGTTTATTACTGCACTATACCTACCTTGTATGCAATTAGTAGCTTAAATTATCACTTATCTGTTGTGGTTTCTTGTGGACTGCATATTTCCTGATAGAATTATAAATACATCACATGTATGACAAGTTTTACTTATTAAAAGTAAAAAAAGATTGACCTAAAACCAAAACTCATTCAAACAATTGGTTGAGATATAGAAACGTGTTTATTAATGACACATGTGAAACCTTGGGTCAAATGTTTCTGGTAGCCTTCCACATGCTTCCCACAATAAGTTGGGTGAATTTTGGCCCATTCCTCCTGACAGGGCTGGTGTAACTGAATCAGGTTTGTAGGCCTCCTAGCTCGTACACACTTTTTCAGTTCTGCCCACAAATTTTCTGTAGGATTGAGGTCAGGGCTTTGTGATTGCCACTCCAATACTTTAACTTTGTTGTCCTGAAGCCATTTTGCCACAACTCTGGAAGTATGCTTGGGGTCATTGTCCATTTGGAAGACGCATTTGCGACCAAGCTTTAACTTCCTGACTGATGTCTTGAGATTTTGCTTCAATATATCCACATAATTTTTCTACCTCACGATGCCATCTATTTTGTGATTCCTAGAGATGAACGTACTTTGGTGCGAAAAGTGCAAATCAATCCCAGAACAACAGCAGACCTTGTGAAGATGCTGGAGGAAACAGGTATAATGACCATAATGACCATCGTTATATTTGCAAGCCAAAGAACACCATCCCAACTGTGAAGCAAGGGGGAACCTTGCAAACCACACACACTGCAGCAACATACGATATTACACATACACGCATGCACACACATGGCTAGAGGACCTATTCACAGGCCAAATGGATGGCTTTCATCAAAGACCAGTGAACAAAAAGGCAATTCCATCCCATTCGAGTTGAAAAGGATGAATTATGATCACATTTTATTGTGGATTCATTAGACATATACACCTCTCCAGAGAGAGCTTAGGTCAGATGTGGACAGAATCACGAGACCAGACCATCAGCTGGACCCTGTATACAATCCTGGATAGGTTGGTCACTACTACAACTACTACTATAGTGCTGTTTTTTTGGGAGGTTCAATTACATGTTTCATCAAGTCAAAATTGTATTAAATTCACTTCCTGAATTGACAGACTTTCAGCATCTACACACCAGTTGAGTTGGCCTTATCTGTGTGTCTGTCAGGGGTGCGTAACTGGTGGCAAAGAAGTAAGACGCAGGAGAGCAGAACTGGGTAATAACGGGAGCAGTTTAATACATCCAGAATGACAACGTATGGGTACAAAACCTGTCGCGCACCAGACAACAATGTGCACAAGCACTTACAACAAACAATTCAGCACAAAGACATGGGCGGAACAGAGGGTTAAATACACAACACGTAAAGAGGGAATGAAAACCAGGTGTGTGGCAAAACAAGACAAAACAAATGAAAAATGGATTGGCGATGGCTAGAAGACCGATGACGTCAACCACTGAACACCGCCCGAACAAGGAGAGGAACCGCCTTCAGAAGAAGTCGTGACAGTGTCTGTGTTTCTAGTGTTGAGCAGGTAGGGCCTGAAACTCTGCAATGTTTGGCTGTGTTGCTAGCTCTGCTCAGTTACAAACACATACTCTCTCTTTCTCTCTCTTTCTCTCTCTCTCTCTCTCTCTCTCTCTCTCTTTATCTCTATCTCTCTATCTCTCTCATATACACACACACACTGACCCACTTCAAGCTCAAGCAAAGAGGCCTCTGGATGCAGTGAGTGTGCCACTACCCCTCTGGTTGAAGGATGTGGTGTGGCTGCACAAAACTGTACAAAAACACTCACGCTGGCAGGCAGGCACAGACACACCCACCAACAGACACATACACAAACAAAATACTATTCTGGTGTTGATGTGGTATGAGTTTAAGGAGGGCCTAAGAGAATTGTGTTTGTCCCTGTGTGGCATTCTGTGTGTGTTCCTATGGATGTGGCCCTGTCTCCTCTATGTAAATGTGTGTGTTGGGTTTGGTTTGGTTGCAAGGTGGCTGTGTGTTATGCTGCTTGTTTAGGTGTGTGTCTGTGGCAGTGTGTTATTCTGAGTTTATGGGTTAGTGTGTGTTGCGATCTGCTGTGTGTGTGGTGGGTTAGCTGTGGGGGCAGTCTATCCCCCAGCTATCTACTGCCTTCTAGCTCTCTACAGCTTAGACACAAAGTCGCTGCTTGTGCAACACAGCTCTGCTCACCTCCCCCCTGGCATTCTCACAGTTGCCATGGTGAACGGCTTCTTTGGGTCTCAATGGAGGAAAAATTAATACCATTTTTAATTGGCTCTGGGGCCTCCATTTTTAACCTCCTCCTTCGCCCCCCCCTCCTCCGCTACCCAGCTAACTAACCTGGCTGGGCGAGACTATAAGGACACTGCTGATCTGCAAAAGGACTAACCTAAATCTAAAAAAGGACATTAACGTTAAAGACCAATGCAGTCAAAAATTTGATTTATGTGTTTTATATATATTTCCACACTAAGGTTGGAATAATACTGTGAAATTGTGAAAATTATGATAATGCCCTTTTAGTGTGAGTTTCTTGAAAAGACCGCCTGAAATGTTTGCCTGTTTTGGTGGAATGGCATTTGAGCCTTCCTGGTGACAACACCAGGTGATAAATTAGTTACTAGACCAATAAGAAAGCGGTCCAAACCTCTCTTCTAATAACAGCTACTTTTCAGCTTTCCCTCCCCACTCTGACAACTCCCAGACAGCCCAAGATAAATTCTTGCTTAAGAAATTGCTCTTTGCTGAGAAGTTATATTTGTTCATTTTTTACCATTTTAACTGAAAACAATCACAGTAAGGTTACTTATTGTTACCCAGAAATGAATTGATATTGAGATAAAAATGGCTGCATTGGACCGTTAATCAACCCTTAACCCTTACCCTAACTTTAAACCTAATTTTAACCAATTCTGAGGACAGAAGTGTCCGTATAGCCTTTTCCAGCTGACAGGGAGTGCAGTCTATTGAACTATTTATGGTCTTCACTCTGGACCATAATTAGTTGAGTCGGGTGTGGGAGTGATAGAATATTAATGCTAAGGATGGAGAGAAAGATTTAGAGGAAGGTTTTGTGAATCCCCATGATGCCTCCTCTTTCTCCCATCACTCTCAGGAGAGGATGCTGCTGTTGGACAAAGGACTGAATCTCCAACGCCATCCTCCCATGCCCCTCCTCTCACTGTGCCCCTCTGCTCCTGCTGCCAACGCCGATGGATAATTACCCCAGCTACGGCTCCTCACTGGGAATGGGGCCTGCCTGTCTGCCTGTCTGCCTGTCTGCCTGTTTGCCTGTCTGCCTGTTGGCCTGCCTGTCAGCCTGTTTGCTTTACAGGGTAATTACAGCACAACAAGCAACGCTCTCTTCCCACAGCATACTATAATGACAACAGTGATTATAATAACAGTATCAACACTGCATCTTTGCTACAAATAGGCTATTCTACGGTAATGGAATTACACTTTGACTCCGAATGTTCACATTAAAATGTATGTCAAACAAAAACCATTGATTTCAAAGTTTAGCAAACATACAGATCTATGCACAAGTACTAGTTTGAACAATTTATACAGAACATTTCACAGGACATGGACGCCTCTAGCCAGTGCCTCCACGCCTTCAGAGCCTTCTTGGCCGCCAAGAGTTCCCAGTCCCCTACGTTGTAGTTCCCTGCCCCGACTCCTACTTCGTAGGGTTCCACCTCAACGATGAAGGGAAGTGAGGGGTCAGGATGTAATATAATATATGCCATTTAGCGGACGCTTTTATCCAAAGCGACTTACAGTCATGTGTGCATACATTCTACGTATGGGTGGTCCCGGGAATCGAACCCACTACCCTGGCGTTACAAGCGCCATGCCCTACCAACTGAGCTACAGAAGGACCCGTGCCAGCACGGGAGCAGTGGTGTGTCAAGTGTCAGTGTCAAGAACACCCCCTACGCATCCAACAAAGCCACTGTGTACCTCCTCTCAGTAGGGAGGTAAGAGGCGCGATCACCGTGCTGAAGCCCCGAATGAACCTCCCAAAATAGTTTGCACACCCCAGGAATTGCTGGACTGCTTTCACAGAGTTGGGGATGGGCCTTGACCCTACTGCGCTGATGCATTGCTCCTCCATCTCCACTCCTTCCGTGGATATGAGGTAGCCCAAAAAGGACACGGACCGCTGTAAAAACACTTCTCTTGTTTGACATATAATAATATATAATAATAATATAATAATAATAATATAATATAATAATAATAATATATGCCATTTAGCAGACACTTTTATCCAAAGCAACTTACAGTCATGTGTGCATACATTCTACGCATGGGTGGTCCCGGGAAACAAACCCACTACCCTGGCGTTACAAGCGCCATGCTCTACCAACTGAGCTACAGAAGGACCATATAGATCCATCATGCTCCAACTGTCTTCCCACCACAGACCTGACTAATGAGACATGCTGGGCACGGTCAGCAGAATAGACCAAAATGCCGTCTATATAAACCACTATGCCTCGTCCCAGCATGTCCAAAAACACTTTGTTAATAAAGGCCTGGAAGACTGAAGGAGCATTAGACAGGCCAAAAGGCATCGCAAGATACTCGTAATCGCCTGTGGTTGTGGAAAAGGACATTTTCCATTTGTCGCCTGCACGAATGCGCACAAGATTGTAGGGGCTCCTCAAGTCCAGTTTCGTGTAGTACTGCGCCCTGTGAATTTGTTTGATAATGGTTGGGATGAGGGATAAAGGATAGCTCAACTTAACAGTGGCTTTATTCCGAGTTTGACAATTAATGCAGGGGCGCAGTCCCCCATCTTTCTTTTTAACAAAAAATTATCTTGAGGAGGCTGGTGACATAGAGGGGCGGATACAACCCTGCTGGAGGCTCTCCTGTACGTCAGTCGCAATAGCCTCGGGCAGCAGGCCAATGGCACAGTCCCAGGGGCGATGAGGAGGCAGGCATGTAACCTGGGTCTTAGAGAAGACCCTGTGCAGATCCTGCTATTCCTCTGGTAACTCCACTTGAGGGGCATGGTCCGGACTTTCCACCGTAGTGGTGTTGTGAGACACCTCCCCTGACACTCCTGCGACCAACCCAGCAGTCTCCCCTCGGACTAGGAAATAACAGGGTTATGACAACTCAACCAGGGGAGACCTAAAACAATGCGGTGTGTGGGGATGTCGATGATCAAAAAGGTGATCTGTTCTAAATGAGTATCATGGGTCAGCAGAGAAACGGGAACAGACATGTGATGTATGAGCCCTGTCCCTATTGGACGATTATCCAAGGCTCGAACCCGGAATGGGTGACTGTAGGGGAACCAAAGGAATGCATAATGCAGTGGCCAGTGCGCTATCTAAAAGATTCCCGGCAGCTCCGGAATCAATCAGAGCTAACGGGAGTGAGGGGCTAGTGTATTCAGGGAATTTAATGGGAAAACACACTGGTTGAGTTGACAGAAAAGGAAGGGAGATCTTGCATCCTACCTGGGTTGGAGCAGGGTAATTCCCTGGCTTGTCATCTCCTCCCCTATTAGTGGATAGAGCGCAGGTCGGGGAGAAATTACCTCTTTCTCCAGAATAGGAACAGAGGCCCATATTCCTCCTTGGGCTCCGGATTCCGCGCAGGTCTTTGTTGGGACTGCAGGAGGTTGTCCAAACGAATTGCCATGCTGGTGAGCTGGTCAAGTGACAGGTTGTCATCATGGCAGGCTATCTGTACATCCTCCCGCAGTCTGCTGCGGAACACGGTGACCAGAGCCGACTCGTTCCATCCGGTGGAGGGCCACGATGGTCCGGAACTCCAGAGCGAACTTCGAGGCGGTCCTACTTCCCTGGTGTAGTCGGAGTAGGCGCTCGCCCCCCTCTCGGCCCTCCACAGGATGATCAAACACAGAGAGGAAGAGTAGGGTGAAGCGCTAGTAGGACTTAACCTCAGGTTCACCCACACCCCAGTACAGGGCCCGTCCGGTCAGTGCCGAGATGACGGTGGCAACACTCTCTCCCGGAGACAGCCTCGGCGTAGCGAGCAAGGTACAGGTCGCATTCCAGATGGAATCCTCTTGCATCTCGGTGGTGCACCGTCAAAGCTCTCCAGGAGGGACAGGGGAATTCCGCGAACTGGCTCAGATGGGACGGAGGCAGGTAGTGGTGTGGGGGCTGGTGCCGGAACCTGGAGACTGAAGGGACTGCACATTCCCCTCCAAATGCAGGATCGTTGCCAGCACACTGTCCATGGTGCTGCTGAGTCTGGAGAGACAGTCCTTTTGATGCTGGACTGTCTCTATGATGTTCGAAAGCTCAGTCTTTTCTGCTGTCTCCGTTTAGTGGGTCGGTTATTCTGTCACATTGTATAATGATTGGAGGCAGGCGCAGGAATACGCCCAAACAAAAGAGCGAGGTGTAAACCTCTAAATAATACACGGGTCGGTCCGTGACAAAAACACATTTACTGGAAGAACTGTGCAGATATATATGCAAAGTTTGGTAACAGAATTACATTAAAATCTCCCTCAGTTTTTTATGCGCCCACATTTTCCAAAAACTGTTAAATATCTCCTCCCAATTAAGATTGAAAGATGTCTGCAGAAAGAATGGAGTTTCAGCTAAGGCATGACACCTTCAGTTTGAAAACATTGATTTTGGTTATTGAACTACAGTACGTGAAGTGAATTTGCATCCGGTAACAGAATTACGGTAATAATATTACATCATGGGTCCCTGATCTGTACAATACAGAAATAATTATGGATATTAATATCACTCTCTTCATGGTGATACATCCTGAATAGGTATACAAAGGAAAAAAATATGCAATATCCTTCTTTTGCATATTTGGGTATTATTCTACACACTTGCTATTATTCTAATGAGCTCCACCACCAAACCAGACCAGATTTGGTTGGTCCGGACCAGGCCAAATCTGAACCAATCATAGACGTCTATGTTTCACAAGTTTGGACAGCACAGTAGAGTAGAGTACAGTAAAGTAGATATGTTCAGTACAATACATAACATTATATTGTACTCTACTCTGGTGTGCTCTACTGTACTATACTGTAAGATACTTTTCTTTTACTGTACTGTGCTCTACTGTGCTGTGCAAACTTGTGAAACATAGACGTCCATGATTGGTTCATATTTGGTCCAGCCAGGGCTGACTGACCAAATTTCAGCTACTTTTCGACGTCCATAGATGCCCAGTGTCAGCGGTGCTCAGTGGATGAAGATGCTTGTTATAGTAAATGGAAAAGGGTAGGTGTTAGGTGTCATGTTAGGTGTCAGTAAGAGCCGGGAGAGGTGACATTAACTGGAGAAAGAGGAGAGAGTGACAGAGCGAGAGAGAGAGGGAGAGCGAGAGGGAGGGAGGGGGGGAGGGGTTGTCCAGACTGTTTTCACACTCTTGCTTTGACCACCAGACGACAGAAAAAGAAACAACAGTTATGAGCTGAACATAACAATATGCCAGTGGAAGGGACAGTAGCATAAAACATTATTATTATTATTTTTTTTGTCAAACTCAAAACCCAACCATTTATTAATAGGGGGACAAAACATGAGAAACATGAATACTAGTAAGTAAATAAGTAAGCATACTATATACAGGATCCGTTCCAATACCATATTTACAATGTGAAGGGATACTGGAGTGATGGAGGTAGATATGTAAATAGGATATAAGATAAACAGAGTAGCAGCAGTTTGTATGTGAGTGGGTGTGTGTAGATTCAGTAAAAATGTATGTTCATCAGTGGCGGTCGGTGACGTTTCAGATGAGGGAGGATGATTATATTTTTTATGAGCATGGCCTTATTTCTATTACAGCATATTGGATGACTGTCATTCATACTCCATTCACCCATCTCATTGTAACATCGATAGGTTTAGGTTACTACATGGTACTAGAATTTTCCCTATACAAATCACGAGGTTGCTACAACCTAGCCTATGAAAGAAAGTTTACCATGCAGGCCGAGAGAACTTGAGTAATCAAGGGGTGTGTGTAAATTCACTCTGGCTATCTACTCTGAATTTAGAGCACTCTTGTCTGTTTGCCAGAGCGCAGAATAACTGATTAATTCTTGAATGCACAACACGAGAGGTTAGTAAATGTTGGCAAAAAAACGCAATTAAATTGTTGCCAGCAGCACAGTTACAGTCACTAACGCTGTAGATAACATGAAAACATCCTAACCAGCTCTACTAGGGTGAGTGAAATGGTCAGAGTGAGTTGTTCTCTCATTTGTGTCTGGAAGTAGGGTAGCCTAGTGGTTAGAGTGTTGGACTAGTAACCAAAAGGTTGCAATTTCGAATCCCCGAGCTGACAAGGTACAAATCTGTCGTTCTGCCCCTGAACAGGCAGTTAACCCACTGTTCCTAGGCTGTCATTGAAAATAAGAATTTGTTCTTAACTGACTTGCCTAGTAAAATAAAAAGTAGCTAACCAACTTTAGCCAATTTGCTTGGATGCTTGACTGCCATTGTGAGGTTAGAACTCTCAGATCAACCGTGAATGGACAATCTGACAACTCTCTCAATTTACGCACACCCAGAGCACACAATGAGCATACTCTGGCACTCCATACTGAATATACGAACACACCCAAGGTGACAAAGTGACACATTCAATACAGCCTTGCACACTCTTGCCTGCATTGGGTTTTCACTGCTGGTCATTCGAGTCAAGTGCAGAGATAGGTGATCAGGCGACTTTATTTGCCAAGAGCAATAACAGACGGGTGCAAACAGCTACAACTCAAGCAAACCGGCGAAAGTGACAAGCGCAAAATACCGTCATGAATACAACCATAAATTTCCCCTATAGGGTACAGGCAATGCCCAGGGTGAAATAAACCAGACTGGCGCGATACAATAAACACAAAACAAAAACAATTCCACACAGACACATGGAGGGGAAGAGAGGAATATATATATGCAGTGTTATTAGGGAATGTAAACCAGGTGTGCGGGGAACAAGACAAAACAAATGGAACAATGAAAAATGGAGCTGCGATGGCTAGAAGACCGGTGACATCAACCGCCGAACGCCGCCCAAACAAGTTGTGACATGCATAAACAGTTGAAGTCAGAAGATTACATACACCTCAATACATTTAAACTCAGTTTTTCACAATTCCTTTAAACCTCATACAAATTTCCTGTCTTAGGTCAGTTAGGATCAGTACTTTATTTTAAGAATGTGAAATGTCAGAATAATAGTAGAGAGTGTGATTTACTTCAGCTTTTATTTCTTTCATCACATTCCCAGGGGGTCAGAAGTTTACATACACTCAATTAGTATTTGGTAGCATTGCCTTTAAATTGTTTAACTTGGGTCAAATGTTTTGTGTAGCCTTCCACAAGCTTCCCAAAATAGGTTGGGTGAATTATGGCCCATTCCTCCTGACAGAGCTGGTATAACTGAGTCAGGTTAGTATGCCTCCTTGCTCACACACACTTTTTCAGTTCTGCCCACACATTTTCTATAGGATGAAGTCAGGGCTTTCTGATGGCCACCATTTGGAAGACCCATTTGCGACCAAGTTAACTTCCTGACTGATGTCTTGAGATGTTGCTTCAATATACCCACATTATTTTCCGCCCTCATGATGCCTCTATTTTGTGAAGTTGCACCAGTCCCTTCTGCAGCAAAGCACCTCCACAACATGATGCTGCCACCCCCGTGCTTCACGGTTGGGATGGTGTTCTTCGGCTTGCAAGCCTCCCCCTTTTTCCTCCAAACATGAAGATGGTCATTATGGTCAAACAGATCTGTTTTTGTTTCATCAGACAGGACAGGAGGACATTTCTCCAAAAAGTACAATCTTTGTCACCATGTGCAGTTGCAAACATTAGTCTGGCTTTTTTTATGGCGGTTTTGGAGCAGTGGCTTCTTTCTTGCTGAGCAGCCTTTCGGGTTATGTCGATATAGGACTCGTTTTACTGTGGATATACAGTGGGGCAAAAAAGTAATTAGTCAGCCACCAATTGTGCAAGTTCTCCCACTTAAAAAGATGAGAGAAGCCTGTAATTTTAGGTACACTTCAACTATGACAGACAAAATGAGAAAAAACAATCACATTGTAGGATTTTGAATGAATTTATTTGCAAATTATAGTGGAAAATAAGTATTTGGTCAATAACAAAAGTGTATCTCAATACTTTGTCATTGCCAACAAAGGGTATATAACAGAGGTCAAACGTTTTCTGTAAGTCTTCACAAGGTTTTCACACACTGTTGCTGGTATTTTGGCCCATTCCTCCATGCAGATTTCCTCTAGAGCAGTGATGTTTTGGGGCTGTTGCTGGGCAACACGGACTTTCAACTCCCTCCAAAGATTTTCTATGGGGTTGAGATCTGGAGACTGGCTAGGCCACTCCAGGACCTTGAAATGTTTCTTACGAAGCCACTCCTTCGTTGCCCGGGCAGTGTGTTTGGGATCATTGTCATGCTGAAAGACCCAGCCACGTTTCATCTTCAATGCCCTTGCTGATGGAAGGAGGTTTTCACTCAAAATCTCACGATACATGGCCCCATTCATTCTTTCCTTTACACGGATCAGTTGTCCTGGTGCAGAAAAACAGCCCCAAAGCATGATGTTTCCACCCCCATGCTTCACAGTAGGTATGGTGTTCTTTGGATGCAACTCAGCATTCTTTGTCCTCCAAACATGTCATGAGTTGAGTTTTTACCAAAAAGTTATATTTTGGTTTCTTCTGACCATATGACATTCTCCCAATCTTCTTCTGGATCATCCAAATGCTCTCCAGCAAACGTCAGACGGACCTGGACATGTACTGGCTTAAGCAGGGGGACACGTCTGGCACTGCAGGATTTGAGTCCCTGGCGGCGTAGTGTGTTACTGATGGTAGGCTTTGTTACTTTGGTCCCAGCTCTCTGCAGGTCATTCACTAGGTCCCCCCGTGTGGTTCTGGGATTTTTGCTCACCCTTCTTGTGATCATTTTGACCCCACGAGGTGAGATCTTGCGTGGAGCCCCAGCTCGAGGGAGATTATCAGTGGTCTTGTATGTCTTCCATTTCCTAATAATTGCTCCCACAGTTGATTTCTTCAAACCAAGCCGCTTACCTATTGCAGATTCAGTCTTCCCAGCCTGGTGCAGGTCTACAGTTTTGTTTCTGGTGTCCTTTGACAGCTCTTTGGTCTTGGCCATAGTGGAGTTTGGAGTGTGACTGTTTGAGGTTGTGGACAGGTGTCTTTTATACTGATAACAAGTTCAAACAGGTGCCATTAATACAGTTAACGAGTGGAGGACAGAGGAGCCTCTTAAAGAAGAAGTTACAGGTCTGTGAGAGCCAGAAATCTTGCTTGTTTGTAGGTGACTAAATACTTATTTTTCACCATAATTTGTAAATAAATTCATTAAAAATCCTACAATGTGATCTTCAGGATTTTTTTTCTCATTTTGTCTGTCATAGTTGAAGTGTACCTATGATGAAAATTACAGGCCTCTCATCTTTTTAAGTGGCAGAACTTGCACAATTGGTGGCTGACTAAATACTTTTTTGCCCCACTGTAAATACTTTTGTACCTGTTTCCTCCACCATCTTCACAGGGTAATTTGCTGCTGTTCTGGGATTGATTTGCACTTTTCACACCAAAGCACGTTCATCTCTAGGAGACAGAACGTGTCTCCTTCCTGAGTGGTATTACGGCTGCGTGGTCCCATGGTGTTTATACTTGCGTACTATTGTTTGTACAGATGAACGTGGTACCTTCAGGCGTTTGGAAATTGCTCCCAAGGATGAACCAGACTTGTGGAGGTCAACAATGTTTTTTCTGAGGTCGTGGCTGATTTCTTTGGATTTTCCCATGATGTCAAGCAAAGAGGCACTGAGTTTGAAGGTAGGCCTTGAAATACATCCACAGGTACACCTCCAATTGACTCAAATGATGTCAATTAGTCTATCAGAAGCTTCTAAAGCCATGTTTTGGTGCGAAAAGTGTAAATCAATCCCAGAAACATGCGGTACAGTCTACAGTCAGCAGCAAGCAGTTTAGCAGATACACCGGCAGGCCCCAGCAATACATTAATAAAACCAAAAGCTTACCTTGACTTCAAATCAAAATCAAATCAAACTTTATTTGTCACATGCACCGAATGTAAGTGTAGACCTTACCGTGAAATGCTTACTTACAAGCCCTTAACCAACAGTGCAGTTCAAGAAGAGTTAAGAAAATATTTACTAAATTAACTAAAGTAAAATTAAAATTAAAATAAATGGAATAATAAAAAGTAACACAATAACGGGGCTATGTACGGGGCTATGTAGGGGGTAATGTAATAGTCTGGTGGTCATTTGATTAATTTGAAGAGTTCTAGTGTTAGACAGCCATAGCCATCTAGCTAACAAAGCATTCCTCTCTGTTTAATCCGGGCTGCATATGATACTAGCTACGTATGTGAAAGTGAAAAAACATATTCTACGAAATATTAGCGCTCTCTCTCTCTCTTTCTCTCTCTCTTGAATGGGCAAGACAAATAAATTGTAAGTGCCTTGAATGGGGTATGGTAGTAGGTGCCAGGCACAACGGTTTGTGTCAAGAACTGCAATGCTGCTGGGTTTTTCACTCTCAACAGTTTCCTGTGTGTATCAAGAATGGTCCACCACCCAAAGGACATCCAGCCAACTTGACACACCTGTGGGAAGCATTGGAGTCAACATGGGCGAGCATCCCTGTGGAACTCTTTCGACACCTTGTAGAGTCCATGCCCTGACGAATTGAGACTGTTCAGAGGGCAAAAAGGGGGGGGGGGCAACTCAATATTAGGTGGGTATTCCTAATGTTTGGTATACTCAATGTATTGGTAGCCTCTATAGCAGGTGGTCTACTGGAGCATTCATTCCAGGTTTGTAGTTGTGTTTCTCCTGCTGCTGGGTGGTACAGTATGAGCAGAAATTAGTACAAATAGGAACGCATGCGATATAACATGGCATGCAGCATGTAAGTGCACTGGGGCGTTGGGGAGGGATGAGTGGAGGATGAGGGGAGACAGAGGAGCGATCTGGAGCGTCTGGAATGGGATATTGGGTTTGTCAAGTGTTTTAATCCTCCACTGGGAGAGAGGAGAGGAGGAGCCCGCCAGCCCCCTAACCAACATAATGAAGCATTCTCCTGGTCCGGAAAGAAGGAGAGGAGGAAGAGAAAGAGGGGGAAGGATAGGGTAAAGAAAGGGAACATCAGGGGGAAGCGGAGAGAGGTGGGGGAGGAGGGAGATAGAACAGGGCCATCTACAGAATGAGAGCAAAGGAGAGAGGAAAAACAGGATGGCGACAGGAAGGAAGGAGGGCAGATGTAGCCATTCTGCTATGCTGTGCCACCAGCCGTGCCACCTAGCTGTGACGACAGACAGTCAGACAGACAGAGCCTTCCCTGGTTGGTACACACTGGGCACCGTGTGGGCACCCTGATCTGTTATTCAGACAACAGTTTGCTTACTAAGGAAACCATTATGGAAGATTGGGCCAATGTGACCTAACACAGAGCTGTGAGCACAACACACTCACCCGTACCCCTTTTCTGCAGCCTCTGCCCCATCTCTCTGTCTCCACTCTCTCTCCATCCACCTACAGTACTATCTCA
Organism: Oncorhynchus keta; assembly: GCF_023373465.1. Taxonomy (NCBI): domain Eukaryota; kingdom Metazoa; phylum Chordata; class Actinopteri; order Salmoniformes; family Salmonidae; genus Oncorhynchus; species Oncorhynchus keta. Next base: position 28,932,744 of record NC_068447.1, read on the forward strand.
CCCCTCCTTCTCTCTACCCATTGCCCATCTGAAGTGTGTTTCTTGGATGGCTCGTCTTGAGGGTGTTTCTCTGTGCTGCGTCTCGCCTCTCTCTGTGACTGACTGGAGAGAACAGAACAGAAGCAGGTCACCGTGCGTCGGCTTTGTGGAGCCACATTCCACCGCAGCCTGCTCCAAGACGTGCTCCCACTACCCACCACAATGAGGTGCATAAAGAGAATTAATTGGAAATTGGCAGTCGTATATACTAGTACTATATATGGACTTGATGACTTTTGGCAAACAAATAAAGGCATGGTGCTCCTCAAACACACACCTCAGTGGATATAATCCAGGCTACTTACAATATATTAGTATTGTTTGGAGATGCTTTATCCTTTATCTGCTGCGTCTTGTTATTTTAAGCAGTGCCTCTGACGCTTGGAGTGTGTCTGTGTATGAGATGGCTTTCTCTCTCTCTGTGTGTGTGCGTGTGTGATTATGTGCTTGTCTACATATGTGCCCTTGATGAGTATGTTTATGAGGGCGTGTGTGTGTATCCTGGATGTGATGCACATTGGCTACGTCTGTTTGCCCCCGCGGCTGGACACACTCCCTACCGTCTGCTGAGGCTGTGCACACTGCAGCTCTCCTCCTCCTCCTCCTCCTCCCTCGATCCCTCCATTCACAGCCGCCCATCAGAGAGGGGGTGGGCTGGCAGGGTAAGGGGTAGGGGCAGGCAGCCGTTTACTGAATCGACCCCTCACGTCTCCTAGCAACAGGGCTGTTTGGAATGGGACGGGGGAGTTAAAGAGAGCAAGAAAAATACAGAGAGAGATGGGAAAGAGAGGAGGAAGGCTACAATTATTCTGTGCCGCTGGAGGGAGCACAGGCCTGGAAGTGCGGGGGGTCAGGGGGGCGGAGAAGGGACAGAGACAGAGAGTGAAAGGGAAGAAGAGAGATGGAGGTAGAGGTGGATAAGGGGATGGAGTGTGGGAGAAAGGGATTGTGAGAGAAGGGAGTGAAGGGTTGGGGGAAAGAGAGATGTGATGCATAGATAAACACCCAATTGATGGTAGCACAGTAAGCACAGTGCCTTGCACTGAAAGCCTGTCTGAAATGTAGCAGGACATTTCTTTCTATCCTTTATTTGGCTCTGTTCATTTCTTGACGTGGTCCAGTATCAACACTATCAAAACATTTTGTCTGTGTGTGTTGCTTGCTGCCTCAGACTATCCTTTGGTTTACATGGATGCTATCCAGCAGAACGTTCCAATAGTAGCATAATGCTGTCCAGTGTATGCACAGTATTTACATGTGTCAGTGATGTGATGTCGGTGGCTGGGTAAGCACTGGTTATTACCAAAGCCAGATTTACTCACAAATAAACATTGATGAAGCCCAAGTTCACCATACAACAGATAGCCTATGTCACATGTTTACGCTATTAACTGAAATTAAACAAATGTAAATACCAATGTAGCCAAGATACACAAGCGATCGCCTCCGATATTTAATTTAATCAGACAACTGACTCACCGCTTAACTCAGCTCAGACCGATAACATCCACATTTACAACCGATAGGTGGCCCTAAAATACCAATATATGGACACATTTTATCCGAATAGTTTGCAACGCAAACTCCATAGCCTTTCACAATGGATTTACAATTCTTCCAATGCACAGGGAGCGGCACATGCAAACACACACACACAGTAATATTATTATGTTAAATATTATTACACACACATATATAATAAATAAGGTTCTAACAAAATGTCCATATCAACAATCAACATGACTGAAAAATGCAGTTCAAAACACCAAAAAAGGGCCGAAGGGTGGTGGGGCACGATGGACCCGAGCCAGCTGTAGTATCCATCGTGGATGATGAATGGGCCAGAGTCTCGCAGCCTCACGGTCTGATGAGGGTGTGAGCTCTGAGGATCTGAGCCTGAGGTAGAAGCCACCGGTGAGGGAGACAGAACAGAGGACGAATGCGCAGGTACCTCCGGATCTGATCTCGAATCGGAAGCCCCTAGGGAAGAAGACGCCGGAACCCCTGGATCCAGGGCGGCGAAGCCATTTTTGTGTCTGTGTCCTGTCCGGGCTTAACATCTCCAAGGAGGCCCCTGTTGCCAGAGAACGCTGTCTTCGACTTCCACGACAAGTGACATATCTCCATGGCTGGTTGGTAGGGTCAAGTACAGCAACTTCCCTCAAGTCATCCAGGAGCATCCTACTAGCTCTGTTTTCCAGGGAAGGGGAGACCCCTTTGAGGAGGGATCCCTGCAGAGTACCGGTCAGTCTGCTGTGGAGAGCCGACACAGGGCGACATTTCCACTAGACCAGATCAGCGTCCGGCTACTGGGGTAGAAGAGAGAGAAAAAGTAAACGGGCGTGGGTTTCCCAGTAGCTTGTATAGGTTTGCTACTTGTTTGCTGAGAGTAGCCACTTCGCCTCTGTAGTCCTCTTCAAGCAAACGGTTGCTACGTTGAAAGTCTGGGCAGTCCACATTGTCCTGGAATAAAGCAAAAATCAACACAGCTCCTGTTGCGTTGTAGGCTGCCTACATGGGTGGAGAATAAAGTGGCAGTTAACTTGAAATATGAAATGAACTTAAATGTGATTAGACTGTAGTTTACTGCAGTGTCTGTAAATAAATACTGATAATGGAAAGAAGTGGAAGGGGCTCAACCAACGTGAGTGTAATCAGTGTAATCAGAAAATGTAGTCATCATCATTGAAAAGGAAAAGACACAACGCACACACATAGGTTAGGCTACTATGGTGAGCGAGTGTTGCGCCTTTTCATTTTCAATAAATATTGATTACCCATTTATTTGTGCCTGCCTGCAAAAGGTAGCAAGTGTTGCTGTCATCATTCTTGCTGCTTCCAGTTCAGTTCATACCTGCAAGAACAGGTGCGCGTGTGGTCTCAATTAAATACAGTAGACTATAGGCTATGCATGGGCGGAAAAGCACGGGCAATTATCTTTCCAAGAAAATGTACTTCCTAAATAGGCATATGATTAGGCTATAGTCTACTACATTGCCTAGAAATAGGCCTAAATATTGATCACCCATATTTCTTCATCTTCCCACTCCTAAAAGGTAGGCTATAAAATATATAAAATATCTTGAGAAAGTGCAAGTCTCTCCAACACTGCTCTCTTCAAACTACATCAGCACATTGGCTGATATAGCCCAGTAATACAATATAAGGGCGCAAAATTGATGGGACCATGGCTGCATCACATACGCCTAAAATAACATTGCAGGGCTGTGGTTGGGTTTGGGACCCGTTCTTACGGGTGGGAGTCGGACAGAAAGCCAGCGGGTAGGGGCGGGAGCGGGTTGAAGAAATCTGTCCTGCCTTTGTTAGAGCTGTTTATTACTGTGTTAGTGTGAAAGTAGAGAATTAGCTAGGGAAACTGACAGATCAATAATGTTACATTGCAAAACAGACTAATAAAAATCTAATTGCACTGAAAAAACGTCAGAATATCAATCTCAATCGTTTGGCCGATGGTGTCTTCATTTGATTCAGGTCTAGTGTGATTGAGGCAAAAATAATAGCTAACGTTAGCCACATTTTGTCCAGTTCTCTCTGTAACAGTATATCAACTGGCGAAACCTAGCCAACTTCATTTACTTCTGAAATGGGACAAAGGCTTCAAAACATTTCCGTACAACCAACAGCAGTTAGATAACGATATGAGGAGGTTATTATTACTATCTGGCAGATAACTAGAGGCTAGAGCTGACCTGGCTGTGGTAGCTACTAGCTAGCGTAGCTTAATCATTCACCTCCTCAGTCGAGAGGGGATGAAACATTAGCTAACGTTACATGTCAGTTATTAGCTCAGCACTGCAAATAAACACAAGTTTTTTTCCTGTTAAATTAAACAGCAGTTACCTTGCCAGCTTCATCAGTCAACTAAAGAGTAGCCAGTTTCTGCTCTGCTTGCTTTTACTTGGTGAAAGAGTGCAACACATACACACTGAACTATACTCAACTCTCCCGTGCTAGTCCAGCCAGCTGTCCAGAAGCTTTGCCTTCACACAGTCTGTCAGCCCAGTCTGCGGTGTCCAAGATCCTAAATCCAGCTGGTTGAACACTCCAAACAGCTTACCTGACCGCTCGGAGGCGTTCGCATGGTCCAAAAGCTGCTATTGTCCCGGGCCACTGTTGTTGTCGCTTTCGTATCACATTGCAAAGATAAAACTGTGGGGGACAAAAATGCAATTTCAGAATGTGGGGGGGACATGACCCCTCGACCCCAGTAAAAGTTGTGACCCTGCTGGTATGTGTACATAAATAGGTGCGTGTAGGCTGCTTGTACCCTAAATGTACATAGGCTACATATTTATGTATGCGTGTGTACAGTGTATGTTTGTTTTGTTATGTGTGGCATGCATGCAGCAGGGCAGGCAGCTTTGCCATAGCCCTCTCTCCCCTCTCTCTTTGCTGTGACTTTGACCTCATCGCCAGGGAGGCAGGAAGTGGGGGGTGGTGGTGGTAGGGAGGCGGTGCCTGCTGTCCTGTCTGCTGTGCCATAAGGTGCAACTCACCCCTGCCCCCCATCGCCCCCCTCCGTGCCCCACATATATCCATGCGCAGCAGTTTCTGCTGTCGCACATGCTATCGTCCCGGGCCGCTGATGTGCCCTACAACCGTAAGGGGATTGGGGGGGTTGCGTCATAATGTGTCCCAGGCAGTCACAGGGGTAGTGGGCAGGCAGGCTGGCAGCCCACGTGCCATTCCCTAGTAGTCATCTCCTGGAGGTAGTGTGGTGTGGGCCAGTGCAGTCTTCTCCTCTGACCTCCCTGTAGGGGGCATTACTGCTGGAGCTGGCACAGGGGCATGTCATGGAGCTTTAGAAGCTATAAAGCAGGGTTACATTTATTATGACACACTGTAGCAAAACGTTTTGCAATGACAAACAAAAATGTGTGCTTCTTATTGAACAAGTTTAGGATATTCCCTCTTTGTTTCAGTCTGTTTTCTAGTGTTTGGTGTTCATCAATTGAAGAGTCACCTGAAGCTTGAGATGAATGGGAGATGCAGTAAAGGAATGCAGTGCTGAGGCAGAGTGCTCATAGTGAGGACGACTGGCTACTACTCTGAACTGTGTGTGGTGAGCTTTCTGGCGTCTAGAGCTGCTGAGGCGTCGCCCAAGCCATACATTGTGAAGGAGTCCAGTAGCTACATGACTCAAATCAAATCAAAGTTTATTTGTCACGTGCGCCGAATACAACAGGTTCACCTTACAGTGAAATGGTTACTTATAGTCTCTAACCAATGGTGCAGAAAAAAAGTGTGTGTGTGTGTGTGTGTGTGTGTGTGTGTGTGTGTGTGTGTGTGTGTGTGTGTGTGTGTGTGTGTGTGTGTGTGTGTGTGTGTGTGTGTGTGTGTGTGTAAAGAAATAAAACAACAGTAAAAATACATTTAAAAAAAGAGTAGCAAGGCTATATTCAGACACCGGTTAGTCAGACTTATTGAGGTAGTATGTACATGTAGGTATCGTTAAAGTGACTGTGCATATATGATGAACAGAGAGTAGCAGAAGCATAAAAAGAGGGGTTGGCGGGTGGTGGGACACAATGCAGATAGCCCGGTTAGCCAATGTGCGGAAGCACTGGGTGGTCGGGCCAATTTAGGTAGTATGTGAAGTTAAAGTGACCATGCATATAAGATAAACAGTGAGTAGCAGCAGCGTAAAAGAGGGGGTGGGGGGACACACAATGCAGATAGTCCGGGTATGCATTTGGTTACCTGTTCAGGAGTCTTATGGCTTGGAGGTAAAAACTGTCGAGAAGCCTTTTTGTCCTAGACTTGGCACTCCGGTACCGCTTGCCATGTGGTAGTAGAGAGAACAGTCTATGACTGGGGTGGCTGGGGTCTTTGACAATTTTTAGGGCCTTCCTCTGACACCGCCTGGTATAGAGGTCCTGGGTGGCAGGCAGCTTTGCCCCAGTGATGTACTGGGCCGTATGCACTAGCCTCTGAAGTGCCTTGCGGTCGGAGGCCGAGCAATTGCCGTACCAGTCAGTGATGCAACCGGTCAGGATGCTCTCAATGTTGACTCAAGCTGGTTCCCAGAGTAGCCCTCTACATGATCACCACCAGACTCTTCATCAACCGTCTCCCTGACCACCTTCCTCTGATCAAGCCATGAACTGTCCCTCTCCATCTTTGGAGGATGCATGCACTCTATTGGTTGACCAAACTAATTATAGCTAATAATTCATGATGATGTTTTGGTTGACCTAGCTAATTATAGCTAGGCTACTCATGATGATGTATTGGTTGACCTGACTAACTATAGCTAGCTACTCATTTTTAAAATGAGTTCACCTTTATTTAATTTCACCTTTATTTAACCAGGTAGGCCAGTTTTACAACTGTGACCTGGCCAAGATAAAGCATAGTATTGTGACAAAAACAACAACACAGAGTTACACATAAACAAACGTACAATCAATAACACAAAAGAAAAGCAAAATCGAAAGAAAAAAAGATCTATGTACAGTGTGTGCAAATGTAGAAGAGTCGTGAGGTCGGCAATAAATAGGCCATAGAGGTGAAATAATTACAATTTAGTATTAATACTGGAATGATATATGTGTATATGATGATGTGCAAGTAGAGATACTGGGGTGTAAAAGAGCAAGAGGGTAAGTAATAATATGGGGATGAGGTAGTCGGGTGTGCTATTTACAGATTGGCTGTGTACATGTACAGTGATCGGTATGCTGCTCTGACAGCTGATGCTTAAAGTTAGAGAGGGAGATATAAGACTCCAGCTTCAGAGATTTTTGCAATTAGTTCCAGACATTGGCAGCAGAGAACTGGAAGGAAAGGCGGCCAAAGGAAGTCTACTCATCTCATATGTACGGTGGGGCAAAAAAGCATTTAATCAGCCACCAATTGTGCAAGTTCTCCCACTTAAAAAGATGAGAGAGGCCTGTAATTTTCATCATAGGTACACTTCAACTATACAGACAAAATGAGGGGGAAAAAATCCAGATAATCACATTGTAGGATTTTTAATGAATTAATTTGCAAATTATGGTGGAAAATAAGTATTTGGTCAATAACAAAAGTTTATCTCAATACTTTGTTATATACCCTTTGTTGGCAATGACAGAGGTAAAATGTTTTCTGTAAGTCTTCACAAGGGTTTCACACACTGTTGCTGGTATTTTGGCCCATTCCTCCATGCAGATCTCCTCTAGAGCAGTGATGTTTTGGGGCTGTTGCTGGGCAACACAGACTTTCAACTCCCTCCAAAGATTTTCTATGGGGTTGAGATCTGGAGACTGGCTAGGCCACTCCAGGACCGACTGGCTAGGCCACTACCATACAGTAGGTATGGTGTTCTTTGGCTGCAACTCAGCATTCTTTGTCCTCCAAACACGACGAGTTGAGTTTTTACAAAAAAGTTATATTTTGGTTTCATCTGACCATATGACATTCTCCCAGTCTTCATCTGGATCATCGAAATGCTCTCTAGCAAACTTCAGACGGGCCTGGACATGTACTGGCTTAAGCAGGGGGACACGTCTGGCACTGCAGGATTTGAGTCCCTGGCGGCGTAGTGTGTTACTGATGGTAGGCTTTGTTACATAATTTGCAAATAAATTCATTAAAAATCCTACAATGTGATTATCTGGATTTTTCCCCCTCATTTTGTCTGTATAGTTCAAGTGTACCTATGATGAAAATTATTACAGGCCTCTCATCTTTCATCTTTTTAAGTGGGAGAACTTGCTAGTCGGGCCGGAGGGTGTGGACAGCAATTTCGGTTGAAGAGCATGCACTTAGTTTTACTAGCATTTAAAAGCAGTTGGAGGCCACGGAAGGAGTGTTGTATGGCGTTGAAGCTTATTTGGAGGTTTGTTAGCACAGTGTCCAAAGAAGGCCAGATGTATACAGAATGGTGTCGTCTGCATAGAGGTGAATCAGAGAATCACCAGCAGCAAGAGTGACATCATTGACATATACAGAGAAAAGAGTCGGCCCGAGAATTGAGCCCTGTGGAACCCCCATAGAGACTGCCATAGGTCTGGACAACAGGCCCTCCGATTTGACACACTGAACTCTATCAGAGAAGTAGTTGGTGAACCAGGCGAGGCAGTGATTTGAGAAGCCATGGCTATTGAGTCTGCCGATTAAGAATGCTGTGATTGACAGATTCGAAAGCCTTGGCCAGGTCGATGAAGACGGCTGCACAGTATTGTCTTTTATCGATGGCGGTAATGATATCGTTTAGGACGTTGAGCGTGGCTGAGGTGCACCCATGACCAGCTCGGAAACCAGATTGCATAGTGGAGAAGGTACGGTGGGATTCGAAATGGTCGGTGATCTGTTTGTTGACTTGGCTTTCGAAGATTTTAGAAAGGCAGGGCAGGATGGATATAGATCTACAACAGTTTGGGTCTATGGTGTCTCCCCCTTTGAAGAGGGGGATGACCGCAGCAGCTTTCCGATCTTTGGGGATCTTAGACGATACAAAAGAGAGGTTGAATAGGCTAGTAATAGGGGTTGCAACAATTTCGGCTGATCATTTTAGAAAGAGAGGGTCCAGATTGTCGAGCCCAGCTGATTTGTAGGAATCCAGATTTTGCAGCTCTTTCAGAACATCAGATGTTTGGATTTGGGTGAAGGAGAAGCGGGGGGAGTTTGGGCAAGTTGCTGCAGGGGGTGCTGAGGTGTTGGCCTGGGTAGGGGTAGCCAGGTGGAAAGCAAGCCCACCCGTGGATAAATGCTTATATAAATTATCGGTTATCATAGATTTATCGGCAGTGACAGTGTTTCCTATCCTCGTGCAGTGGGCAGGTGGGAGGAGGTGTTCTTTTTCTCCATGGACTTTATAGTGTCTCAAATTTTTGAAATTATTGCTACAGGAAGCATATTTCTGTTTTGAAAACACTAGCCTTAGCTTTCCTATCTGACTGAGTATATTGGTTCCTGACTTCCCTGAAGAATTGCATATCGCGGGGGCTATTCGATGCGAATGCAGAATGCCACAGGATGTTTTTGTGCTGGTCAAGGGCAGTCAAGTCTGGGGTGAAGCAAGGGCTATATCTGTTCTTAGTTCTACATTTTTTTGAATGGGGCATGCTTTTTTAAGCTGAAGAGGAAAGCACTTGACGAGCAACCAGGCATCCTCAACTGACGGGATGAGGTCGATATCCTTCCAGGATACCTGGGCCAGGTCGCTTAGAAAGGCCTGTTCGCTGAAGTGTTTTAGGGAGCGTTTGACAGTGATGAGGCGTGGTCGTTTGACCGCGGACCCATTACGCACGCAGGCAATAAGGCAGTGATCACTGAGATCCTGGTTGAAGACAGCAGAGGTGTATTTAGAGGGCAAGTTTGTCAGGATGATATCTAAGAGGGTGCCCATGGTTACGGATTTTGAGTTGTACCTGGTAGGTTCCTTGATCATTTGTGTGAGATTGAGGGCATCTATTTTAGATTGTAGGATGGCCGGGGTGTTAAGCAAGTCCCAGTTTAGGTCACCTAACAGTACGAACTCTGAAGATAGATTGGGGGGCGATCAATTCACATATGGTGTCCAAGGCACAGCTGGGGGCAGAGGGGGGTCTATAACAAGTGGCAACGGTGAGAGACTTGTTTCTGGATAGGTGGATATTTAAAAGAAGAAGCTTGAATTGTTTGGGCATAGTATGACAGAACTCTGCAGGCTATCTCTGCAGTAGATTGCAACTCTGCCCCCTTTGGCAGTTCTATCGTGTCGGAAAATGTTATAGTTAAGGATGGACATTTCAGGATTTTTGGTGGCCTTCCTAAGCCAGGATTCAGACACGGCTAGGACATCCGGGATGGCAGAGTGTGCTAAAGCAGTGAATAAAACAACTTAGGGAGGAGGATTCTAATGTTAACATGCATGAAACCAATGCTTTTACGGTTACAGAAGTCAACAAATGAGAGCGCCTGGGGAATGGGAGTGATGCTGGGGCTGTAGGGCCTGGGTTAAGCTCTACATCACCAGAGGAACAAAGGAGGAGTAGGATAAGAGTACGGCTAAAGACTAAAATAACTGGTGGTCTAGTGTGTTCGGAACAGAGAGTTAAAGGAGCAGGTTTCTGGGCGCAGAAGAATAGATTCAAGGCATAATGTACAGACAAGGGTATGGTAGGATGTGAGTACAGTGGAGGTAAACCTCGGCATTGAGTGACGATGAGAGAGGTTTTGTCTCTAGGAGCGCCACTTAAGCCAGGTGCGGTCACTGCATGTGTGGGGGGTGGAAGAACAGGGCTGGCTAAGGCATATTGAGCAGGGCTAAAAAATTACTAATCAAAACAGCAATAGACAAGGCATATTGACATTAGGGAGAGGCATGTGTAGCCGAGAAATCATAGGGTCCACTGAGTAGCTAGGCGAGCTGGAGTCACGGAGATTCAGACAGCTAGCAGGCCGGGGATAGCAGCAGGCTAGCAGATGGGCCTGAGGGGGACTTCGCAACGGGGGAGCCTGTAGAAACCCCCTCGGACGGTTACGTAGGCAGACCAGTCGTGATGGATCGGCGGGGCTCCGTGTTGGCAGCAAAGGGTCCAGGCCAATTGGTAAAAGAGGTATTGAAGCCCAGGGATTATTTGATGGATTTCTTCGGCTATCCGGGAGATGGGCCTAGCTCGAGGCTAACTCCAGGCTAACTGGTGTTTGCTTCGGGACAGAAACCCCCTCAGACGGTTACGTCTGTAGACCAGTCGTGATGGATCGGCGGGGCTCCGTGTCGGCAGCAAATGGTCCAGACTCATGATGATGTATTGGTTGACCTAACTAACTATAGCTAGGCTACTCATGATGATGTATTGGTTGACCTAACTAACTATAGCTAGGCTACTCATGATGATGTATTGGTTGACCTAACTAACTATAGCTAGGCTACTCATGATGATGTATTGTTTTGAAGCTCTTTGAGATTCTTATGAAAAGTAGTAATAGTAATATAGCTATAGTAATATATTATTAAGATTGTTAATATATGTCCATGCATGTCTGAGGACATCGGGAGATGACATGGAAATCGGCCACTGGGAGCAACAGTGCTGTTACCTTCAAGGAGGCTTTGCTAGGGTGTTGTTGATGGTGATGGGCGTAAGCATTTGCATCTGAAGTTGACATTTGGAACAACTTTGAAATTTGACGTTTGAAAACATGGATGAACGACTTATTCTGACGTGAGACTGTAGGAGTTTGTTGTGAATAAGACCCAGGGCTAGCCTATGTTAATGTCCAATGTTATCTTTAATGGGCCTTGCGGATTATTTATAGAGTAATCAACAACAGCCCCCTTGTCCCACCGATGCCTCTACCTTTCGATGAGAAATAACATCTTCATCCTCATCATCACCATTGTTTGAATGGCATTACGGTGACCATGAAGGGAGAGGGTGCTTTAGAAGCTTGCAGTCCTCTCGGCTCTGCACGCTGCTCCGCGCTGCCATGGCAACCTTCATTACCTGCTGCTTGAGAGAGAGGCAGGGGGGGGAAGGGGAGTGAGTGAGTTCATTGACTCCCTGACTGTTGCTTCTGTAAAGGTGCCCAGGGATCAATGTTTTATACAGTAATGAGGAGAGAACTACCCCCGAACACAACACACACAGGTACGGCGGACACACACACACACATCCCTAATGTTCACCTGTCGGCTCCAGTGAGTCCCACACAAAGCCAAAACGAGGGCAACAGACTAGAGGCGTGCCCAGCACCACAACACAGGACAGACAGAAACATCTCCTCAGCCCAGCTCATAGACAGGGAATATACTCGCATGATGACAGAGACTGTGGAGAGATGAGACCAAAATGTTATAAAGCGGGAGAAATAGAGACAAAATAATGAGGAAGGAGCCAGAGAGAATGTGGTGTGTGTGTGTATTTTGGATAACGTGAAAATCTGTCAGCCCCCACACGCTGTTCATTCTGCTTGTTGTCGAAATTCAAGTTTTACTAGGTGCAGCCTGTGTCACATGACCCGCTGCCTCACACACCTGCCCGAGAGGTTAGCTATCCGGTTGTCATGGCAGCAAGTTTAGCCTTATTGTGAGCGGAACGCTGGTTGGAACTAGAAGTGTTTCCCCCCCCCACCCTTTTTAGCGGGGAGCTGTTTGTGTTGGGTGGTACTTTATGCTGTTGGAGCTGGAGCTCTGAAAATTATTAGTGTAAAGATAAGCAAAGGGTCATCATAGATTCATTGTGAATTGTGAAGATGTAAATATGAAGAATTCTTAAATCACAAAATGAGAATGAAATTACTTCATTAAATGTAATGTTTTGAGCTATGGTAAACCTGAATTAGAATATGATGTTGATAGCCTTGTCAATGTTTTGTTATGACGTGAATCCCTGATGACTACATACACTTAATATTGTCTACAGTAGCCTACAAATAACAGAGTTTGGTTCTACCACCTGTGGTCATTTTGAAGATCCTGAACAAAGACAAAAGATCTCACCTCTCTTACCTTAACTGTTTTTCGAAATTGTGTCAATTTGTTGACCACACACTTTGGTAGGAGGGAGAATACAATGATTGAACAGCGAGTGAAAGAAACAACCAACCAAACAAAGCAATGAAAAAAAACATACTTCAAAGAGCCATTCCTTTGTAGCGATTTAAAGTGCATTTTGTGCACCACCTGCTGTTTTACACATTCTCTCTCTCTCTGTGTGTGTATGTGTGTGTGTGTGTGTGTGTGTGTGTGTGTGTGTGTGTGTGTGTGTGTGTGTGTGTGTGTGTGTGTGTGTGTGTGTGTGTGTGTGTGTGTGTGTGTGTGTGTGTGTGTGTGCGTGCTCCTGGCAGGTATCCCCCCTCAACCCCCCCTCCCCCTAGTACACACACAGCTCTCCACTGGCCTTGGAGGAGAATATGGACATTCCCAAGAAGACTCAGAAATCTCAGCAACACTCTCTCTCCTAGCCTGTGTGTGTGTGTGTGTGTGTGTGTGTGTGTGTGTGTGTGTGTGTGTGTGTGTGTGTGTGTGTGTGTGTGTGTGTGTGTGTGTGTGTGTGTGTGTGTGTGTGTGTGTGTGTGTGTGTGTGTGTATGCACACGAGTGTACACGCGTGTGGGCATACGTGCAGGCTTGGATGTCTGCACAGAAATTCTACAATACCACCATCATCATCCACACTATCATGACCTTGGTCATTTTTAGTAATTTGAAAAATAAATTAATACAAATATATATGTTACACACAATAAATAAAATATATTACAGGTCAACATCTAAATATTGTTCCCTTGCGTTGATTGAAGCTCAGAAAAATTTGATTATTGATCTGACCGAGTTATAATCGCGCCGACATCTTTGCGAAGTCTGAGTGGAATCATGAACAGTGGTTTGTTCATTATGTTCGCCTGCGTCCCCCAGATTTGCCTAAGTGATTTGCCTCACCACTCAAACTCTCTCCGCCCTCTCGCGGCACAGGCGGAGGGTCTGACGTGAAACTAACTACTGTACCCCAGCTTGCACTTGGCCCAAGTAGCCTGGACTAGAGAGTCAGAGATGCTGATGACCGTGTGTTTGCGAGATGCCGGATAAAAGCCCATTTTAAAACCGTCCCTTGACTCCTGCCATGTCTACAGACATCCCCCAAACAAACAAACCCCAACTTTCTGAGAATGAGTGCACAACTGATAAATAGTCGCTCATAGATGTCAGTCAGGTGGCTAACTGCCTGCAGACTTCTATTGCAGTAATGTTGAAGGGCTCTGGCTAGTATTACTTAGCTTATTACTTAATCCTTCTAGCTGACTAACGTTAAACGGAGCCTACCTCAGCAGGAGCAAAACACATGCCATTAAGTTCTCATATTAACGTTGCTTTGGAGAGAGTAGGCTACTGAGACAGACAGACAGTGATGTGGCGCTCAGTGGTGAAGATGAGGCAGCAGATACAGAGCGAGAGGAAGCAAGCAGAAAAAGGTTAGTACAGAGGTTCCCAAACTTGGGGTTGGAGACCCATGTGGTGTCCACTGAGAATCTGTACTAATCTTATCAAACGAGTTAGGAATAAAAAAAATATATATATAAAAAAAAAAATATATATATATATATATATATATATATATATATCTCCACATATCCTGTAGGCCTATATTGAAATGTAATCAATACAGTTCTAAAATGTTTGTTTTTATCACTGATGCTATATCAGTGTGAATCATGACTCATATTTCCCCCCTTTCAGGGGTATAACGTTACAATTGTATAGCTAATAGGTTATGTGGTCCTTCTGTGGCTCAGTTGGTAGAGCATGGCGCTTGTAACGCCAGGGTAGTGGGTTCGATTCCCGGGACCACCCATACGTAGAATGTATGCACACATGACTGTAAGTCGCTTTGGATAAAAGCGTCAGCTAAATGGCATATATATTATGTGTTTGTAGATCAACTGAGGTGAATGAACCTACAGCAGCCAAGGTGATAATGACTCGGGTCATTTTTGCTTTTTTTTGCTGTTCTCCAAATACCATTTCAAATTGTTTTATTGTATCGAAATGCCTTATGGACCTCATTAAAACTCAAACCCTGATTACAGCCCTGCTCACTATTAATGGTCTTCATAAAAATGATCAATCATTTTCAGGCTTTTTTTTAGTAGGAGATTTGATTGTTTTGTGAAAGAAAATTAGGGTTATCGAAACTAAAGACTGATTTTAAGAGATAATTTTCATTTGTTTACCTATTGGGGGCTCTTAGGTTATGTATTGGCATAATGTGTCAGCTGCTTTACATAATATGGTATTGTGTGTGTATGTATGTAGGCTTGGTGCCTTGTGCTCTAGGCTTCATCCCAATGATCTAGTCTGCTAAAGTACCACTCGTCCTCTCCTCTCCTGCAGTGTGTGGACGGGAGCTCTGGGTCGGAATCCTCTCTGAAGAGGGTGGCGGTGGTGGAGGACTTCTTTGACATCATCTATGCCATGCACGTAGAGATCAGCACCGACCCCGGCAAAGCACCCAAACACGCCGGACAGAAGAAGACCTACAAAGCGGTGAAAATACACTCTTTATCTCTCTACCTCTCTCACACATTCCCCCTCTTTATCAAATCAAATGTTATTGGTCACGTACACATGGTTAGCAGATGTTATTGCGAGTGTAGCAAAATGCTAATGATTCTAAACTCAGCAAAAAAAGAAACGTCCTCTCACTGTCAGCTGTGTTTATTTTCAGCAACCTTAACATGTGTAAATATGTGTATGAACATAACAAGATTCAACAATTGAGACATAAACTGAACAAGTTCCACAGACATGTGACGGGGTCAAAATCAAAAGGAACAGTCAGTATCTGGTGTGGCCACCAACTGCATTAAGTACTGTTGTGCATCTCCTCCTCATGAACTGCACCAGATTTGCCAGTTCTTGCTCTTCCACCAAGGCACCTGCAAGTTCCTGGACATTTCTGGGGGGGAATGGCACAAGCCCTCACCCTCTGATCCAAAAGCTCACAGGCCTGCTCAATGGGATTGAGATCCGGGCTCTTTGCTGGCCATGGCAGAACACTGACATTCCTATCTTGCAGGAAATCACGCACAGAACGAGCAGTATGGCTGGTGGCATTGTCTTGTCGGAGGGTCATGTCAGGATGAGCCTGCAGGAGGGGTACCACATTAGGGAGGAGGATGTCTTCCCTGTAATGCACAGCGTTGAGATTGCCTGCAATGACAACAAGCTCAGTCCGATGATGCTGTGACACACCGCCCCAGACCATGACGGACCCTCCACCTCCAAATCCATCCCACTGCAGAGTACAGGCCTTGATGTAACGCTCATTCCTTTGACGATAAATGCAAATCCGACAATCACCCCCGGTGAGACAAAACCACGACTTGTCAGTGAAGAGCACTTTTTGCCAGTCCTGTCTGGTCCAGCAATGGTGGGTTTGTGTCCATAGGCAACGTTTTTGCCGGTGATGTCTGGTGAGGACCTGCCTTACAACAGGCCTACAAGCCCTCAGTCCAGTCTCTCTCAGCCTATTGCGGGACAATCTAAGCACTGTTGGAGGGATTGTGCGTTCCTGGTGTAACTCGGGCAGTTGTTGTTGCCATCCTGTACCTGTCCCGCAGGTGTGATGTTCGGATGTACCGATCCTGTGCAGGTGTTGTTATACGTGGTCTGCCACTGTGATCTGCCACTCCTGTCTCCCTGTAGCACTGTATTAGGCGTCTCACAGTACGGACATTGCAATTTA
This sequence comes from Oncorhynchus keta, assembly GCF_023373465.1. Lineage (NCBI taxonomy): Eukaryota > Metazoa > Chordata > Actinopteri > Salmoniformes > Salmonidae > Oncorhynchus > Oncorhynchus keta. The sequence goes on from NC_068447.1 coordinate 28,948,960, forward strand.
TTGTCCTGGCCACATCTGCAGTCCTCATGCCTCCTTGCAGCATGCCTAAGACATGTTCACATAGATGAGCAGGGACCCTGGGCATCTTTATTGTGGTGTTTTTCAGAGTCCGTAGAAAGGCCTCTTTAGTGTCCTAAATTTGAACTGTGACCTTAATTGCCTACCTTCTGTAAGCTGATTCATTGAAAAAGCATGAGAACCAGTGTTTAAACTCTTTACAATGAAGATCTGTGAAGTTATTTGGATTTTTCTTTTTTCATCCCCTAGGGATGTTTCTTTTTCTGCTGAGTTTAGATCTGACAGTTCAGCAGTATCTAACCGGTAACATCTAACAAATTCCACAACACAACCTAATAAACACAATCTAGTAAAGCCCACTGCATGTAATAACACTTAAGGTTTTCTGAGCTAACAATGTAAGAAATAATACATAAAAAAAACAAATACTGCACAGTTTCCTAAGGACTTGAAGTGAAGCTGCCATCTCTATCGGTGCCATCTTTCTTAAAACATTTTTAAAAAAACAACTGTCTCTCACTCTCCTTTCATTTGATCTTTCTCTCTACCTGTATCTCAATACCTTTTACTTTATATTTATCTCCATCTGTCTCACTCTTCCCTTTTCCTCAATCTTTCTCTTCGATCACACGGTCACCCTGTGTGTCAACACCTTTATATCTATCTTAGCCTGCTGCCTCTCTCTCTCCCCTGGCTCTGTTTCTATTTCACACTCTCTTTTAATCGCCTGTCTTTATGATTATTTGGCAATATATGTTCTGTTCTCTGTTCCTCTTTCGATCTTTAGTATTCATTCCTGTTTCATGACTTGTTTCTCTCTCTCTCGCTGTCCATCTGGTTTTTGGTGTTTAGACACAATCAATAGCACTAACACTCACTTTCTCCGTATCCCATTAAAATGAATGGGATAGTTGAAATAGATTTGTATAATACTTCTGGACCACCCTCTGAATATTTTCTCACAAGACAGCAGGCATCACCATTGACCCAGAACATTCATGTTGGCAAATATGTATTTTTCTCTTCAGTTCATTCACTGAACCCCCAGTTCTCTCTATTTCAGATAAACTAACATATATCTATTCATTTCCAGTCAATAACATTACTGCAATCTCTGTGACACTTACCGCCACCATATCTTCACCCTCCCCCCTTGGTTTTTATTGTTACCTCACTTCATTACAAGAAAATGCTGCAACTTCGCAAGATTTTTCCATTTTGTGTGTGTGAAAGAAAACGTTTCTCATTTTAGATTGAAGGGTCTGGCAAGGATATTAGATTCTAGTGCAAAGCTGACCTTGTGGTCATTGGAAGAAGGTATTTCTCTCTCCATGACAACTATTCAGCAATTCTCTCTGTGAGCGTCTCCACAGTCGCTGAAGGCCAGATGTTTAGTTTATTTAGATTAAGGGCGATGACCGCAGTGCAAAGCACACACCTGGGCAACGTTGTCCATCGTTCCTTCCTAGCTTAATTTCAAATGGTTTTCACATGTCTGCCATTGGAAAATGCAGTTCCACCCTGTACTAAAGTAAATGGGACAAAACCATTCATTTTCCCAGTGTGTTGTATTGGGATACTTTGCCATCTCAATTGGTGATACTGCCCTCTTCTGGTTGAACATGGTAACTAATCTTCACCCCAGTACTGTACAGAACATGTACTTTCCGATTTAGGATTTATTTTCACTTTATTGGATAAGAATTAAATGATTAGAATATCAGTATAACATTAGTAGTGAGAATACAGAGCTGTAACTGTGTAATGAGCAGAATAATTCCTCTTTTATTCACTACTTATTTACAGTATTTTTACTCTGCCCTCTGCCATGGCTTCCAGGGTACTTTGTCACACAGTGGGCCATGAAATGTTCATTACACACACACACACACACACACACACACACACACACACACACACACACACACACACACACACACACACACACACACACACACACACACACACTCTGCAGGTCAAATGACTGGTTGTCCCGCCTCACTTCGCGTTACGAGTAAATTATGCATTATTATTTATTTTTTTACGTGTTATTTCTTACCTTGGTACCCCAGGTAATCTTAGGTTTTATTACATATAGGAACTACTGGATATAAGAGCAACATCAACTCACCATCATTACGACCAGGAATACGACTTTCCCGAAGCGGATCCTGTGTTTTGCCCACCACCCAGGACAATGGATCGGATCCCTGCTGGCGAACCAAAACAACGACGCTGTAAAAGGGGCAGATGAAACGGTCTTCTGGTCAGGCTCCGGAGACGGGCGCACCGCTCTCGAGCATACTACTCGCCAATGTCCAGTCTCTTGACAACAAGGTTGATGAAATCCGAGCAAGGGTAGCATTCCAGAGAGACATAAGAGACTGTAACGTTCTTTGCTTCATGGAAACATGGCTCACTGGAGAGACGCTATCGGAGTCGGTACAGCCAGCTGGTTTCTTCACGCATCACGCCCACAGAAACAAGCATCTTTCTGGTAAGAAGAGGGGCGGGGGGGTATGCCTTATGGTTAACGAGACGTGGTGTGATCATAACAACATACCGGAACTCAAGTCCTTCTGTTCACCTGATTTAGAATTCCTCACAATCAAATGTCGACCGCATTATTAGAGAATTCTCTTGGTAATCACAGCCGCATATATTCCCCCCCAAGCAGACACATCGATGGCCCTGAACAAACTTTATTTGACTCTACATAAACTGGAAACCACATATCCTGAGGCTGCATTCATTGTAGCTGAGGATTTTAACAAGGCTAATCTGAAAACAAGACTCCCTAAATTCTATCAGCATATCGATTGTGCTACCAGGGCTCCCCCGCCCTCCTTTCGGAAAAGCTGACCACGACTCCATTTTGTTGCTTCCTGCCTATAGACAGAGACTAAAATGGGAAGCTCCCGCTCTCAGGTCTGTTCAACGCTGGTCCGACCATTCCACGATTCCACGCTTCAAGATTGCTTCGATCACATTGATTGGGATATGCTCCGCATTGCGTCAAACAACAACATTGATGAATACGCTGATTCGGTGAGTGAGTTTATTAGCAATTTCATTGGCGATGTCGTACCCACAGCAACTATTAAAACATTCCGAAACCAGAAACCGTGGATTGATGGCAGCATTTGCGCGAAACTGAAAGCGCGAACCACTGCTTTTAACTAGGGCAAGGTGACCGGAAACATGACCGAATACAAACAGTGTAGCTATTCCCTCCGCAAGACAATCAAACAAGCTAAGTGTCAGTATAGAGACAAAGTAGAGTCACAATTCAACGGCTCAGACACAAGAGGTATGTGGCAGGGTCTACAGTCAATCACAGATTACAAAAAGAAAACCAGCCCCGTCGCGGACCAGGATGTCTTGCTCCCAGACAGACTAAACAACTTCTTTGCTCGCTTTGAGGAAATTGCACTTCTGAAATACATGAAATACATCAAAAACCGTGAAGACTTCTACCTGAAGCCCATACACGCCGCAGTGTACATGTTGGACCCCAAGTATGCTGGCAAGGGCATCCTGTCTGGTGCAGAGATCAACCAGGCCTATGGTGTCATCACTACCGTGTCTCGCCACCTTGGCCTGGATGAGGGAAAGGTTCTTGGCAGTCTGGCGAAGTACACTTCCAAAGCAAAGGCTTTGAGATGGAGATACAATATGGCAGTCATGCCAATATATCTCATCAGTTACCTGGTGGAAGGGACTTCGTGGATCTGAGGCTCTTTCCCCTGTTACCTCCATCATCCTCCAAATCCAACCAACATCAGCCTCCTCAGAGCGCAACTGGTCCTTGTTTGGGAACACACACACCAAAGCACACAACAGGCTAACCAATACAATGGTTGAAAGATTGGTGGCCATACAGGGAAATGTTAGGCTTTTTGAGCCTGACAACGAGCCATCCTCAACAAGGTTGGAAAGTGACAGTGAAGATGAGGCCTCAGAGTCTGATGTTCAAGAGGTGGACATTGAGGAGGTCCAGGGAGAAGACGTGGAAGCCGGAGAGGAAGACAGTCTAGAAACTATAGCGTTGATTATCATTATGTTGAAAACGTTTTCGGGAGATGCAATGCATCATTGGGGATCATTCAATATTCCCTTTCTTTTGTTGTTCAGTGAAATCATCCCATGTGAAGAGTCAACTCATTTAATTAAAGTTCAATTCGTAACTAAATAGTTTTTAAAATTTCTATTGGAAGGATTTAATAATTTGCAATTATGTCTACTTATAAGGTAAAAGGTGTATGTTTCTGTCTCCATATGATATGGTAAATATATCCAGTGCAGAAAACATCTACATTTAAATGGTATTCATATTAATTTGCATATATTTCCGTTAATTCTCATATATTCCCAAAATTTCCACGGAAAGTTTCCACCTCTGAATATTTCCCAAACTGTGCAATGCTAGACCAGACCACACCCCGCTCTCCTTGTTACACTCACGGAGGTACACACACACACACACATGCATACATAGATACATACACACACACACACACACACACACACACACACACACACACACACACACACACACACACACACACACACACACACACACACACACACACACACACACACACACACACCCTTGAAACCCTACTGAAACTCCCTGCCTCTACTCTGGGTGAAGTCGTGACATTGTTCGATGGAGTTTTAACAGAAAGTCCAAATTAAGCCTGGAGAGACAGTAGTATCACCTCTTCAGTGTTCAATACTAGAAGCATGCATAGCAGCATCTTTATCAGCCATGGCTTTGGTAGTGATATCATTTTTTCTCTCTTTTCCCCGCCTCTCACTCTCTCGCTCTCTCTCTCTCTCGCTCTCTCTCTCCCCCCTCGCTCACTTGCTCGCTCTCTCGCTGATGAGCAGATAGCGGAGACGTATGCCTTCCTGCCCAGGGAGGCAGTGACCCGTTACCTGATGAGCTGTGGTGAGTGTCAGAAGCGGATGCACATCAGCCCTGGCGGCGCAGAGTTCAAAGGTAAACAACCTCTCTGTTTCTCTCTGGACCACTGACTGTTCAGAGCTATTTGGAAAGCTTCCACAGTAGGCCTACATTACTACTCACGTCTGTACTGTCTGTAAGACAGCCCATACAAATTGCAGACTCTCAGAGCATGGATGTAGATGGACAGGTATTTTAATATGAGTTGTAAAAAGAACGCTTTTGAGCGCTGCTTGCTTTGCCCCCTACTCCACACCCCCTCCCCCTCTTATCCTCGTCTTGCTGCCACCCTAAAGGCACACCCCCCCAGTTTTCCCAGTCCTCCCCAGTCCTATTAAACTGATAGTCATTGGAGTGTCCTGCCTCCTTCCTAACACACTGCAATTAGCCCAATTTGGGGCTTTTAACAAAGAAATAAAGAAAAAAATGAGAGAGAGAGAGAGGCACAGCAGCCAGAGAGAAAAACTGCTTATTTCTTTGTATAGCATTTGTATTGTAGTGCTGGTTTCCCAGACTGAGAGAGTGCACAGTGTGTGGTATGGCATTGAAATGTGCTCAGCTCTACTGTGCAGCTGTGCTAGCCTGGGTTGGCTTGTGTCTTCCCCTGTGCCTGCTGGTTGGCTGTGTTAGCTTTGGCAAGTGACTGTGCCACTGGAGGACAGCTATGGCGGTAAGGGAACCGTGACTCAGACTGGCATTCCAGAGGAAGATTCCTGATATCCCACAACCCCATGCATTGTTCCCAAGGCCAAGGGCAAAAGACACACGGAGACAGACAAAAATGGGGTGGAAATGTTGAGAGTCCAAAATGGAGTGAAATCTTCAATGGCTGTCCTGCTATTTATACATATTTTATTCCCTCTATATTCAGGGTCCCATATTGACAGAGTGGCTGTCATGTACCTTCACATATGGAAGGCACTTCCATATTCCCACAAGAACAGGACATGGGTAGTATGTAAAGTAAACTATGCCAAATGAATAGTAATGCTCACCAAACCCTCTCCTCCATCCCATAAACACACAACACAGCAATAGAAGTGCTCCCAGGCCCAATCTGTCTGTCAGAGTGTTGTGTCAATGCTGACCAGCTAACACTGGGCGTCACCCATAAAGAGAGCAGATAATTGGCTTCCTTCCCTATGGGGGTCCACCCCTTTCAACCCCTCCAACCCACCACCCCCCTCCACTCCGCCTAAGCCACTCCCGCAAAAGTTCAGTGTTGAATTATTGAATGCAATTCATTACTGTATGCTGGGGCTCTTTTAAATTGACATCAGGCAGTCTTTTGAGTCACATCTTTCATCTTTAGTCTCTTCAACCGTCATCATAACGTATTGGTTATGCACTAGGAACAGGTGTTGAGGAGGTGTAGGATAGGGCCCATATTCATAAACCCCTCAGAGAAGGACTGCTGATCTATGATCAGCTTTTTGCCTTTTAGATCATGATGAATAAGATTACATGGACAGGGGGGACCTGATCCCAGATCAGCACTAGATCTTTATTAATAAGAGCCTTGGTCACTGGTCCTGTGCTGATTTTACCTCCCTTCTCATTTTAAACTCCATTTCTCAGCTGTCAAGTCTAGTCTCTGTCATTTCATTTATCTGCTGACCTACTAAGGGACAATGTTCTGGAGTCCTAAAGGGGGGAAATACAAGGCAGATAATCTATACCTCTGCAGTAAATAGACAGGAGCGCAATCGATTACTGATGGATAGAGTGTGTGTACACATGAGTGTACTGTCCCAGTAGGTGATAGGTTATTTGATATGATTCTTGGAGAGGAGGACCCTGTACCCCCTGTACGTCATGTGATAGTACCCTCCAAGGTCAGGTCCCTGGGTCTGAACCCCGAGCTGTGCAACTGGGTCCTGAACTTCCTGACGGGCCGCCTCCAGGTGGTGAAGGTAGAACACAACACCTCCACTTTGCTGATCCTCTACACAGGGGCCCCACAAGGGTGCGAACTCAGACCCCTCCTGTACTCCATGTTCACCCATGACTGCATGGCCACGCATGCCTCCGACTCAATCCTCAAGTTTGCAGATGACACAACAGTAGTAGGCCTGATTACCAACAATGACGAGACAGCCTACAGGGAGTAGGTGAGGGCCCTGGAAGAGTGATGCCAGGAAAATAACCTCTCACTTAACATCAACAAAACAAAGGAGCTGCTCGTGGACTTCAGGAAACAACAGAGGGAGCACACCCCTATCCACATCGACGGGACCACAGTGGAGAAGGTGGAAAGCTTCAAGTTCCTCGGCGTACACATCACTGACGATCTGAAATGGTCCACCCACACAGACAGGAGGCTGAAGAAATCTGGCTTGGCCCCTAAAACCTTCACAAACTCTTACAGATGCACAGGTGCATCAAGGCTGGGACAGAGAGACTGAAAAACAGCTTCTATCGCAAGGCCTTCAGACTGTTTAAACAGCCATCACTATCCGGCTTCCACCCGCTTACGTAACCCTGCACCTTAGAGGCTGCTGTCCTATATACATAGACTTGGAATCACTGGCCACTTTAATAATGGAACACTAGTCACGTTAATAATGTTTAAATAATGTTTACATACTGCTTTACTCATCTCATATGTACAGTTGAAGTTGTAAGTTTACATATACTTAGGTTGGAGTCATTAAAACTTGTTTTTCAAAAACACCACACATTTCTTGTTAACAAACTATAGTTTTGGCATGTCCGTTAGGACATTTACTTTGTGCAAGTAAATTTTCCAGCAATTGTTTACAGAGATTATTTCACTTATAATTCACTGTATCACAATTCCAGTGGGTCAGAAGTTTACATACACTAAGTTGCCTGTGTCCTTAAACAACTTAGAAAATTCCAGAAAATTATGTCATGGCTTTAGAAGCTTCTGATAGGGTAATTGACATAATTTGAGTCAATTGGAGGTGTACCTGTGGATAAATGTCAAGGCCTACCTTCAAACTCAGTGCCTCTTTGCTTGACATCATGAGAAAAACAGAAGAAGTCAGCCAAGACTTCAGAAAAAAAATTGTAGACCTCCACAAGCCTGGTTCATCCTTGGGAGCAATTTCCAAAAGCCTGAGGGTACCACGTTAATCTGTACAAATAATAGTACGCAAGTATAAATACCATGGGACCACGCAGCCGTCATACCGTTCAGGAAGGAGACACGTTCTGTCTCCTAGAGATGAACCTACTTTGGTGTGAAAAGTGCAAATCAATCCCAGAACAACAGCAAAGGACCTTGTGAAGATGCTGGAGGAAACAGTTACAAAAGTATCTATATCCACAGAGTCCTATATCGACATAACCTGAAAGACCTCTCAGCAAGGAAGACGCCACTTGTCCAAAACCACCATAAAAAAGCCAGACTACAGTTTGCAACTGCAAATCGGGACAAAGATTGTACTTTTTGGAGAAATCTCCTCTAGTCTGATGAAACAAAAATAGAACTGTTTGGCCATAATGACCATCATTATGTTTGGAGAAAAAAGGGGGAGGCTTGCAAGCCGAAGAAAACCATCCCAACTGTGAAGCACGGGGGATAGCTGCAGGCGGGACTGGTGCACTTCACAAAATAGATGGCATCATGAGGAGGGGAAATTATGTGGATATATTGAAGCAGCATCTCAAGACATCAGTCAGGAAGTTAAATCTTGGTCGCAAATTTTAATTTTAATTTTATTTTACCTTTATTTATTAACTAGGCAAGTCAGTTAAGAACAAATTCTTATTTTCAACAACGGCCTAGGAACAGTGGGTTAACTGCCTGTTCAGGGGCAGAACAACAGATTTGTACCTTGTTAGCTCAGGGGTTTGAACTTGCAACCTTCCGGTTACTAGTCCAACGCTCTAACCACTAGGCTACCCTGCTGCCCCATTGGGTCTTCCAAATGGACAATGACCCCAAGCATACTTCCAAAGTTGTGGAAAATGGCATAAGGCCAACAATGTCAAGGTATTGGAGTGGCCATCACAAAGCCCTGACTTCATCCTATAGAAAATGTGTGGGCAGAACTGAAAAAGTGTGTGTGAGCAAGGAGGCATGGAAACCTGACTCAGTTACACCAGCTCTGTCAGGAGGAATGGGCCATAATTCACCCAACTTACTGTGGGAAGCTTGTGGAAGGCTACCTGAAACGTTTGACCCAAGTTAAACCATTTAAAGGCAATGCTACCAAATACTAATTGAGTGTATGTAAACGTCTGACCCACTGGGAATGTGATGAAAGAAATAAGAGCTGAAATAAATCATTCTCTCTACTCTTATTATGACATTTCACATTCTTAAAATAAAGTGGTGATCCTAACTGACCTAAGACAGGGACTTTTTACTAGGATTAAATGTCAGGAATTGTGAAAGTCTGAGTTAAAATGTATTTGGCAAAGGTGTATGTAAACTTCCAACTTCAACTGTATTTACTGTATGCTATTCTACTGTGTTTTAATCAATGCCACTCCGACATTACTCGCTCTAATATTTATACATTTCTTAAATCCATTCTTTTACTTTTAGATTTGTGTGAATTGTTACATACTACTTCACTGTTGGAGCTAGGAACACAAGCATTTCAGTACACCCGCAATAACATCTGCTAATAAAATGTTATTTCAAATTGTATTTTATTTGATGAGGATGACAGACTATTGCTTGCACTTGAAGTATAATGTCAATGCAATACAAGAGAGGATGTATACCAGTTCAGTTATAGAGAATTTGCAGTTATTTTGTTAAATGCTACATTATACAGTATATTATAGTAGAGAAGTCTTTAAAAATGAACTGCTGGTATAAGTAAGTTCAAATGCACAAGCATCTTAATGTAGGATGTCCACTTAGTGGTTTAATGCACCCATTACATATACTGTAAATGTCCATCATGGCCAATGGCAGAGAAATCATACTGCAGGTCCACTATTCATTTAAAAAATCTGGTCTCTTTTTCATTATGGTTTAACACAGGGCAGGATAGTAGTGGATTTGTATTTATTATGGATCCCCATTAGCTGTTGCCAAGGCAGCAGCTACTCTTCCTGGGGTCCAAATGACATTACATGTAAAACAAAAGATGAAACAGTACATCATATTACGCTGTTACACCCCTACATATCAACAATACAAAAGGTATAATATTATCATACAACATTACAATGTAGCATGCGTGTGCTAGCGTGTGTGTGTGTGTGTCCTGTGTGTGTGTGCCTGTGTGTGCCTGTGTGTGTGTGTGTGCCTGTGTGTGTCTCTTCACAGTCCACGTTGTTCCATAAGGTGTAGTTTGATCTGTTTTTAAAATCTGATTTAACTGCTTACATGAGTTATTTGATGTGGAATAGAGTTCCATGTAGTCATGGCTCTGTGTGGTACTGTGAATTTCCCAGGGGTCTGTTCTGGACTTGGGGACTGTGAAGAGACCCCTTGCGGCATGTCTTATGGGGTATGCATGGGTGTCTGTGTACTAGTTCTTTGAACATGTCAATACCACTCACAAAGACAAGAAGTGATGCAGTCAATCTCCTCTACTTTGAGCCAGGAGAGATAGACATGCATGTCATTGATGTTAGCATATACTTGATGCAAACATACACTTAATAAAAATAAATGTAAGTTGTTTCAATGATTTGTTAATTTAAATGATGTATGTGATTTAATATACAGAATTGTAATAATATTTCTCTCTACTTAATCATTTTAAATTATTGCAGCAATTTTGCCTCTTGCCTCTGTTTTTAGAGGATTGTGGGTAATTCAAATGTTTTTGTTGTATGCATGTTTGAAGAAAGAAAGAAAGTATATTTATATATTAGAATTAAGCAGCCCGTTGTTCAAAATGGTGTACTGGATCATGATGAACGGATAGCAAAACCATCAGGCAAATTATTGTTCAATGATGAGACCATCCATTCCTTCCATCACCACTCTTAATGATGGAAGCAAATGCTGCTTCCTGCCAGTGGTGGAAAAGGTACCCAATTGTCATACTTAAGTAATGATACCTTAATAGAAAATGACAAAAAAAGGTTAAAGTCACCAAATACATGTCTACTTGAGTAAAAGCCTAGAAGTATTTGGTTTTAAATATACTTAAGTATCAAAAGTAAATGCTAACATATGCTTTAAAAAGTGCAAGTATAAATCATTTCAAATTCCATAAATTTAGCAAACTAGACAGCACCATTTTCTCTACTCCCACATTAAATGGCCCTCTAGTGTCCACATAGAGCACTGCCACCCAGGCGGATTCCATTGACTAGTGCATGTACAGATTCATCAGGGCACTCAACAGAAGAAAAAAAATTGCATTTCTGAAGTTCAGGTAGTGCCTCGCTCTTTCAGTTTGTTTTCTTACAAACTGTATGTGTTTGGGTTCAAGAAGGAGGTTATGGGTTTGGGTTTGGGTTCAAGAAGGAGGTTATGGGTTTGGGTTTGGGTTCAAGAAGGAGGTTATGGGAGAATGAGAGTCTACTAATACTTTGTGTGTATAATCTTCACAGAAAATGACAGACCGACATCACTGGTGCCGGATCTCATCGACTACAACATGCCGCTGACCACCACCTATCTGAAGCAGATGAAACTCCAGTGCATGAGTACCAATGAGCAGGTAAGGCCAAGGTGTAGCTTGTACATCAGTGTTCCCTAACTGGCGGCCCCCAGGAGATTTTAATTGGCCCCCCAAGTTTGAGATTTTTTTATATATATCACACACACACACTACCGGTCAAATGTTTTAGAACACCTAATCATTCAAGGGTTTTTCTTTATTTTGACTATTTTCTACATTTTAGAATAATAGTGAAGACATAAAAACTATGAAATAACACATGGAATCATGTAGTAACCAAAAAAGTGTTAAACAAATCAAAATATATTTTATATTTGAGATTCTTCAAATAGCCACCCTTTGCCTTGATGACAGCTTTGCACACTCTTGGCATTCTTGGTGGCTATTTGAAGAATTCCAAATATAAAATATATTTTCATTTGTTTAAAACTTTTTTGGTTACTACATGATTCCACATGTGTTATTTCATAGTTTTGATGTCTTCTCTATTATTCTACATTGTATAAAATAGTAAAAATATATAAAAACCCTTGAATGAGTAGGTGTTCTTAAACTTTTGACCGGTTGTGTGTGTGTGTGTGTGTGTGTGTGTGTGTGTGTGTGTGTGTGTGTGTGTGTGTGTGTGTGTGTGTGTGTGTGTGTGTGTGTGTGTGTGTGTGTGTGTGTGTGTGTGTGTGTGTGTGTGTGTGTGTGTGTGTAATATATACATACATAGATACAGTACAAATTAAAAGTTTGGACACAACTACTCAAGGGTTGAAACTGGCTCTAATGAATGCCAAGATTGTGCAAAGCTTTCATCACGGCAAAGGATGGCTACTTTGAAGAATCTCAAATATAATATATATTTATATATAACACATTTTTGGTTACTACATGATTCAATATGTGTTCTTTCATAGTTTTGATGTCTTCACAATCATTCTACAATGTAGAAAATAGTAAAAAATAAGAAAAGGCCTTGAGTGAGTAGGTTTGTCCAAACGTTTGACTGGTACTGTATATAATATAAAAAATATAAAAAATTGTTGGACATAAAAGACAGCAAATAAGCTCCAAGTGATTTTAATGATGGAAATCTGTTCCAAAGTATTCCCATGTATAATAGAGAGATATATGTGATCGTATACAAATGTAAGCTAGGTTTGAAATGTTTTAATATTTTAGTCAAATATTATTTCTGTTTGGGCTTCTTCTGGTCAATTTGCAGTCTACAAATGATTTATAATTATGTTCCAGCCCTCTGAGCATCCGCTCAAGAAAAAAAATCGGCCCGCGGCTGAATCTAGTCGATGGTCCCCGCTGTACATTCTGTTGTCCAGAGTAGGTGAAGATTAGATGGAAGTGGCCGTCTTCACTGTCATTTCTATCAGGCTCTTTGTGTACCACACACACCCCTCCCTCGACAGCCCACCTTCCATCCCCCATGCCAGGTTAGCTATTTGTAAAAGAGCATGGAATCATTCAGGACTGCCAATCAGGCGCACACAGGAAAGTGTATGCTTGTGAGAGTGTGTAACCGTGCTCGTGAGATTGTGTGCCTGCATCTGTGTGGGCGAATGAAAGTGCGTATGTGTGGATGTGCGAGTGTGTGCTTGCATGCCTGGTAGTATAATCAAGGAGGGAATGGGGTTCAGCTCATTCCAATTAACAAAGACTCGGCAGTCTAATTAACTGAGGTGTGAGAAAAGTATTGGAGTACCAATTTGCAGAGGAATGCCAATATGTTCTGTCGGCTAGACACTGCCGTTCGCCATGCACACGAACAGAAGTAAATGTAGTATACATTTTTCCTGTAGGCCGGATCATAATGTGGTGCTGATATGTTTAAAAATGTTGTGTTGTTTGCTGCTGCCTTCTTGGTCAGGTCTCCCTTGCAAGTAAGAGTACTCACACCTATGGTCCAACAACATTGTTAATAATCACCCTAATTACTAACAGTTTACAATTTTACCATGATTTTCATGTTATAATTGATGTAAGACTAAATGTATCATTAAATTGTGACATGTCTTAAGACGTGATTTAAAACGGACAAGTTTTTTACTTAAGAATGGGCATGCTTACGCTTGAACAAGGTGCTCTGCAGGGTCCCCATCTCCTGACTCAACAAAACGAACGATCCCCTGATGGATTGAAATGCAGGGTGTTGGGCATCTAAGTGCTTGAGATTCAGTTTCATGTCTAATCCTGGCTTTTAGATTTTCAGCAGAGCAGCAGTACTCACCAGAGGCAGGAAATGAGGAACAATGACTCAGCTATCAAAAAAGGACACACAGGCAGTGAAGGCTTGGATTGGTGGGGGTGGGTGAGGGTGAGGGGCAGGCACCAGGGTGTAAGAGGGCACTAAGGAGGGCAATCATTGAATGACCACTCTGTGAAAGAGGTCATGGGCTTTTGTGTGTGTTTTTATAGGGTCTTTACAGAGCACGGGGTGGTGCAGGGTTAGAGCGAAAGAGAGAGAAAAGAGAGAGAGAAAAGAGGGAGAGAAGGATGTGGCAGTGAGGGAGGGGGGACGAGACCATCAAGACATGCGTGTCCAGACCAATTCAATAATGGAGGAAATTACCAAGCATCCTTCCTGCAGGCGGCAGACGCTGGGCGGTGGCTCTGTCTCTGCCCGCACCGCCAGGGGAGGGGAAGGGGAGGGGGGTGATGGGAAGAGAATTAAAGAGGGATGGTTCATTATCATTTATGGGCTGTTTTCCCATTTATTCTGTCTTCTCCTGAGAAAACTAATTGAGTTTTTGGGGTGGGGGTGGGGGGTGGCAGGGGGGATGGAGAGGTGGGGGTAGGTAGGCTATAATTACTATGGGGCTATAGGAAGACACCAGATAAGATACCAGTTAAAGTGAAGACTAGTTTCCTCACGATAATGATGATGTATAAAAAGCAGTCTATTTATAACAGCTTGTATACTGACAAAGATTATGTGTTTCATACTGGGGAGAATGTAGCTTAAAGTCAATGTATTGTGTTGGTCAATGTAACTATAAGGACTGGGATAGAGTGCATGGTGCTGACCTGCTCTAATATATAGTGGCATGAACAATTTCAAGGGTCTACACTCAAATCAATATTGAACACGCTATGAGATGTGTGTTACGGGGTCGTATGTTTTGAAATTGTGTTATTGATACATACACTTTCCAGGTTTCGCCTGTAGGTGGCAGAAGTTCCCCATCAATCTGTCTTAAAGTGCGTACAGTACATAAGCCTCATCCGCACACAAAACATCTGTTGACTGCCTTTAAAGGGACTCACGTGGTTATGGTATGAATCTTTTAAAAATATCATTTTTACTCAATTGCTAAAAAGACCTTCAGAATGAAAGAAGACTATTGTGTGTGATCAAACCATAGAAATGGGTCAAACCTTAAGGCATATACTTTTCCTTAAATGCCTCCTTTGTGTGTAAGTTACTGTAGGCTATTGATAGTTTGTGTATCACTCTCTTATTTGCCTACACATGTTTTTATTTTGATGAATCAATTACATATTTCTGAAGTAAAGGTTTTCAGTGAAAATACTGAATGTGAAGTCAGGTGTGGGCATTTGTAGAGCACGAAACAAAGCAATGACTGTACTGTACTCCAGTGTGGGAATTAACAAAGAGAAGAGGGGAGAGGCAGTGGTAAAATATGTATTTATTAAGCCGCCAAAGACCATTTGAAATGGATTGAGTGAACCCACTCTAACGCACTGTTGCCGACAGTCCCTATTTTGCACGAGGCGTGTGACGTCGGTTACCGCTGCCCCGCCTCCATCTTTGGGGCTGGTTGACAGTGCAAGTCTTGGAGGGTCCTGTACTCGCTCCCATACCAGGACATTGTCTTTAGAATTAAACGTGAATAAAGAGACCGGAAAGGGGGAGAAATTGGAGAGTGGTTTGACATTCAAACTTGAAAATTCACCATCAGAAGTGAAGGTAAGCATTTATTTGACATGATACGGTTGTGTTGATATTTTGCTGTTCTCAACTGTGCGCTGAGCTATTTTCAGCAGCTTTGGAAAATAATGTTGTGGCAATTACACCTCCTCAGTTTTCAGCTTATTTATACCCAAATATATAATAATTTCTAACCAATGAATGACTGATAAAATGGTTTCTATGATTGATTTTCGATAATACCCTATGCCTTATAGATTTTTTATATAATGCATAGGATATCATTTGTATCAATTCAATTATTATAGCAAAACGTGTGCTGTAGAAGTTAACAATCTATTCGATCCTCTCACAACTTAAAATGTTATAGTAGGCTATTATAATACCATTCCAAAATATAGTATTAATATCAAACATATATTTCAAGGAGGTACTCCAGTTGACATCCAACATCGCATATACATGTGTTATTATCCATCCCTAGTAGGCGATCAATTAAACAATATTCGATGATCGCTTGAGTTAATTGTATAAATTGTCCTACAGTGAGTGGTCAGTCATCCTTTTCTTTTGATGTAGGGTATGCATCAACCGCATACCGTTGAAGTGCTTGGTTCAGTGTATACTGTGTGTGTATCATCGCATGTCATTCAATATGTCACATTGTTCTCTGGTGGGATGCAGAATTACCAAGCACAGTGGGAACAATCCCCCACCAGCGAGGCGCGTGCGGCGTGCTCACAGCCGTGCCCCATGCCTGTGTAACGTGATCATTACTGTAGGTTGCGTACTGTAGCAATTTGCTCCTAGTTACCTTCGGAGAAACGTACAAGCCGGGGCAGGATACATTTTAGCTATTAGAATTTCGTGCAGTGCTTTTAAACAATGCAGTGGTCCGATGTTACATTGTGATTGTAGCAGCAGAAGTTCCATTTTGGCTGCCATTTAGATATGTAATGTTACTATGGTAACCCTTGGACGATTCCTCCAATTGTCCAGCTCGCCGTTAGAAAAATACCAACTTTAACAAAGGCTAAACATTCTAGCTAGCTAGTACCATTTAACTATTTCTATCTGGAGTAGCTAACTTTGCAAGCTCTGTCGATATTATTGCTTCAAAGTACTGTGGCCAAGCCACGTTATTTAAGGTAAGTGAAGGAATTTAGCTAGGGAGCGTTAGCTTGCCAGCATTTGACAGGAAACATTTGCTAACTAGCTAGTTACCATCTAGCAAGATACTTTTGTGTATATAGTGTAAGTAACTAATGTATGTGGACACCCCTTCAAATTAGTGGATTCGGCTATTTCAGCCACACCCGTTGCTGACAGGTATATAAAATCAATCACACCGCCATGCAATCTTCATAGACAAACATTGTCAGTAGAATGGCCTTACTGAAGAGCTCAGTGACATTTAACATGGCACCTTCATAGGATGCCACCTTTCCAACAGCTCAGTTACAAAAATATCTGCCCTGCTAGAGCTGCCCCGGTCAACTGTAAGTGCTGTTATTGTGAAGTGGAAAGTCTAGGTGCAACAACAGCTGAGCCACGAACTGGACTGCCGAGTACTGAAATGCGTAGCAAGTAAAAATTGTCTGCCCTTGGCTGCGACATTCAGTCCCAAGTTCCAAACTGCCTCTGGAAACAACGTCAGCATCAATAACTGTTAGTCAGGGGCTTCATGAAATGGGTTTCCGTGGTCAATCAGCCGCAAACAAGCCTAAGATCACCATGCGCAATGCCAAGTGTTGGCTAGAGTGGTCTAACACGTGTTTTCTGGAGTGATGAATCACGCTTCACCATCTGGCAGTCCAAAGGACTAATCTGGGTTTGGTGAATTCCAGGAGAACGCTACCTGCCCAAATATATAGTGCCAACTGTAAAATTTGGTGCAGGAGGAATAATGGTCTGGAGCTGTTTTTCATGGTTTGGGCTAGTCCCCTTAGTTCCATTGAAGGGAAATCTTAATGCTACAGCATGCAATGACATAATAGATGATTCTGTGCTTCCAACTTTGTGGCAAAAGTTCGGGGAATTTCCTTTCCTGTTTCAGCATGCACAAAGTGAGGTCCCTACAGAAATGGTTTGTCCAGATCAGTCTGGAAGAACTTGACTGGGCTGCACAGAGCCCTGACCTCAACCCCATTGAACACCTTTGTAATGAATTGGAACGCCGACTGCGAGCCAGGCCTAATTGCCCAACATCAGTGCCCCCGACGTCACTAATGCTCTTGTGGCTGAATGTCCCTGCAGAAATGTTCCAACATCTAGTGGAAAGCCTTCCCAGAAGAGTGGAGGCTGTTATAGCAAATAGGGGACCAAATCCATATTAATGCCCAGGATTTTGGAATGAAATGTTACACGGGCACATACTTTTATTCATGTAGTGCATATTTGTGCAGCTAACGTAGCTAGCTAGCTAACGTTAAATGGGCGGTCTAATAGTTTCTACATCAATATTTTTTACTTTGAAATGAATGATATGAAGCTACCCATTGGCATTGATTCTTGAAAAATATAACTTATGAGTTTAGTTAAGCTGTCGTGTCCTATCAGAAGTCAAAATATAAGCTTGTTTCATTTTTACTAAGGTTATACTGTTTGTAAGCAAAGTAAATGTAAACAAACGCTGTATAGACTCCATATGGTTAAAACTATAATTTTGATATCATGGATGGTCAGTCGATGCATCAATAGTTCTATGAATTGAAGTGGTTGCATTTCTCCAGCCCCATCTCTCAGCTTCTTGCTGAAACAGTGGCGGGGAAATGCTTTATTGTTTCGGCTAAGGATTGCCCCTTTAACGTTTGCATCTCTGGCCATGTTGTCTGTAACATCTCTGGCAAATTAGCTGGTTGGATAGCTACAGTAAATAGCTAGTTCCAGAACTGGCAGTCTAAGGAGGATCTCTGTGACACTGATGAAACAGCATGGCCGGCAGAAGTTGTGTGATGTGCTTAATGTTAGCTAAGAAACCCACAACTTCAACTTGAGCTCGTGAAGTTGCTGGGGTTCTTCAACTTGTGTAAAGGAACATTATGCCAATGAATATTAATATCTTTGAAGCTCCGCCCTGTCATCCCACTTATGACACCATAGTAGCCCAAGGGAGACATGAGTCTAAAGTTTTTGCTTCCCAATTTGAACACCACAATGTTTGTAAGCCAATAAGTCACAAATTAAGGCCATGGTTGCTACTGCGCTGTCAATAATATGACTAGCTTTGCTAGCGAGGTCACTACCTGCACAACTGAATGTGACTGCAGTTGCAACTTAGCACTGCTTTCCCAATCAGAACCATGGCAACAGGGTATTTTCTTCTATCACGTTTCTTTTCTGGATGAAGTTGGCATCATTTTTCTTTGAGGAAAGACAACCTAGCTGGCTGAATCCTAAAGGGACTACAGCTGGTTTCCAGTGGACAAAGGCTTAATAGCTTTAAAACCGTCTTTATCATCCCCTGCCTTCTGCCAGAGCCTCAAGGATAAAGCCTTGCCAAAGAAAAATCTGTTTTTTTTGACCCCTGTGAGTCAGTTAGCCAGTTGGAGAGGAGGCTGCCTGTGTAGTAATCCTTCCCTTGAGCAAAGCTCCAGAACTGTGACAGTGGGTGTTTCCCTCTCTCCCCACTCCTCTGTTGCCTCTCCTCAAAAAAGTTTCATCTGTCTCAGTATTGTTGTCACAGCATAGCCTATTGTTTCGTGCTTCCCGAGAGAACCTCTATGAAAATAGGACGTGCTAATTTGACATGATGTTCTACCCTGTTTTTGGAAAGATAATGATGATAAATGTAGACTTCTGTAATGTTTATGTACGCATGGCTGACTGTGAAATACGGTGGAAGCGCTATGTTTTGGTACCACACCATAGGCCCCACTGTAGTATCCTGATTTATCCTAGTTGGTTTCCTTTCAGGGCAGGCAGTGCAGTGTGTGCAGTTCTTGAGAGGGAGATGGGAGGTGACAGAGGATCTAACCCCTGGCTCCCCACAGCTGCTCTCTCTGCGCTCGACTTGTGCTGCCTGCCATGCCTGCAGTGGGATGCGTGTAAGGCTCAGCTAGCGGAACCACTCTCTCTCCACACACCCTTCCCACAGTCCTGCTGGTGCAAGGCTCTGCTTCCCCTTTACTTACCATTACCAATCACTAACATGCATCTCACTCAGTTTGGTTTAGATATAGGCTACACCCTTGGTTGTATAGCCTAACCAGAATGAAGCACAGTCCAGTTTGACCCCGAGTGATATAAGCCCGCCTCTTTTCGTAGGATTGGTTCCAGAGGGGAAAGGCTAATCATCATATTTGTGGTAGAGTTGTTCCTGACTGGATTAAACAGGAATAGGAGTGTTGGATACTACAGTAATCTCTCTGGGTATTTGTTAGAAATTGGGGTCCTCATAATGACTTTTTATCACAGCTGTAGATGGCTCTGGATTTCATGTCATCTGCCTTTTTAATGATTGTTGTTTTTCCAGTAGGAATTTATACAGGGACAATTGTTCAAATAGCCTAGTGGTTGGAAATCACCCATGTTGGTTTTGTTTGCCATTGTTTACCACCGTTCTTCTCTCTCCTGTCGGTCGAAGCCAACAATTTCAGATCAAATGACAAGAGGAAAACCACAGTCCTCACATTGAAATGATTGGAAACTGGACTGGCATTGACAGGTGGATAAATATAAAGCAGATGGGGTTGTAGAGGTCATTGAAAGCGTGACCTTTCCCCATTCCTCTTGTGAAATTACTAAAGCTGCTTCTCCCTCTCTGACCCCTCTGGAGGTGTGGTTTGGACTAAGATTTCCAAGGAAACTGCTTCATACATAGCCTACAGTTTACACTTAATTCAATTTGAATGTGCATTGCCTTGGTCTGCACTGCACTGTTCATTCTATAGAATAGCTTACTAGTGTCACGTTCTGACCTTTATTTTACTTTGTTTTGTCTTTATTTAGTATGGTCAGGGCGTAAGTTGGGGTGGGCAGTCTGTTTTTGTGTTTCTATGTTTGGTTTCTGTTTCGGCCTCGTATGGTTCTCAATCAGAGGCAGGTGTCGTTAGTTGTCTCTGATTGAGAATCATACTTAGGTAGCCTGGGTTTCACTGTTGGTTTGTGGGTGTTTGTTTCCTGTGTCAGTGCCACACGGGACTGTTTCGGTTTGGTTTATTTCATGTTATTGTTTTGTATTTCATAGTGTTCAGGCTTTTCTTATTAAAATTCGCCATGAACACTTACCACACCGCATCTTGGTCCGATCCTTACTCCTCTTCAGACGAAGAGGAGGAAATCTGCCATTACAACTAGGCTAATCATACCATGGCACGGTAACTAGGGCTGGGAATTTCCAGGGACCTCACAATACTAATTATCACGATACGAAGGTGCCGATATGATATTTATTGCGATTATCACAATTCTATATGTATTGCAGTTCGATACTGTGATTTTATTGTGACTTGATGTTCCATATTGTTCACCATGCTGCAGAGAGACAAGAGAGCCATGAAAAAACAAGTTGCGATATGAAACTGTATCGATTTCTACTTTAACCTTGATGTAGCCTTCTCTTGACAATGTTAACTGATAA
Organism: Oncorhynchus keta; assembly: GCF_023373465.1. Classification (NCBI taxonomy): domain Eukaryota; kingdom Metazoa; phylum Chordata; class Actinopteri; order Salmoniformes; family Salmonidae; genus Oncorhynchus; species Oncorhynchus keta. The sequence continues at coordinate 28,969,983 of NC_068447.1, forward strand.
CTAAGGCACTTAAACTAGTGCAGAGAGTACTCACTGAGAGAAAGGAGTAGTCATCCTTTCCATTGTGGAAGAGTGTGTGAATATGCCAGTGTGTTTGAGAGAATATCAGGTTCCTGAAAGCTCCCACCACAACCCAACCCATCACATCCAGTAAACATTGTCTTGTGAAAGCAGATCAGAGTGCCCATGTCACTTTAATGATGTGCATCCATGTATTTGCGAAGACCAAGTTTATATTTCTATAACCGTTATTGTTTCTCGGAGAAACATCTGAATTCACTACATCGGCTGTCTGTTCCTATCAGCATCATCGATTTAACCTGAACACTTACAGAATGACAAAGTAGCTCTGTGTGGGAAATCTCTTGTCCTGTTTATTTCTTAGTGTGGGTTATTGAGAAGACTCCTGTTGCTGTCTTGTGTCAGTTATGTTTAGCACCATATTAACAGCAAAGACTTTCCCCAGTTCATTTCGTTTTGACATGGCTAACTGAAGGATCTGCCAATCTGAAATCAGTCACAGTGGGTACACCAATGCTTTGACCTTGTTAGAGGCAGCCCGACCCAGCACAAGGTTACAGGTTGTGTTTGCTATGATTCAGGAAGTATTTTGTGTGTTGTGTCTTTTGTTAATGCATAGTAAAGATCTTGCCTATTATTTTTTTATTGACAAGATTAGCAAAGTTAGGCATGCCAGCAACAAACGCCAACACTACACATCCAAGTATAACTGACCAAATTATGAAAGACAGGCATTGTCATTTAGAATTTCGTAAAGTGTGTGGAAGAGGTGAAAAAGGTATTGCTGTCTATCAACAGTGACAAGCCACCTGGGTCTGACAACTTGGATGGAAAATGACTGGATATAATCGCGGACAATATTGCCCCTCCTATTTGCCATATCTTCAATTGAAGCCTACAAGAAAGTGTGTGCCCTCAGGCCTGGAGGGAAGCTAAAGTAATTCCGCTACCCAAGAATAGTAAAACCCCCATGGTGTTGCTCAAATAGCTGACCAATCAGCCTGTTACCCACCCTTAGTAAACTTTTGGAAAACATTGTGTTTGACCCGATACTATTTTACAGTAAACAAATTAACAACAGACTTTTAGCCGCTTATAGGGAAGGACATTCAACATGCACTGCACTTACACAAATTACTGATGATTGGCTGAGAGAAATTGATTATAAAAATATTGTAGGAGCTGTTTTGTTAGACTTCAGTGCGGCTTTTGACATCATCAATCATAGTCTGCTGCTGGAAAAACACATGTGTTATGGCTTTACACCCCCTGCTATATTGTGGATAAAGAGTTACCTGTCTAACAGAACACATAGGGTGTTCTTTAATGGAAGCATCTCCACCATAATCCAGGTAGAATCAGGAATTCCCCAGGGCAGCTGTCTAGGCCTCTTACTTTTTCCAATCTTTGCTAATGACCTGCCACTTTCTCTGAGTAAAGCCAGTGTGTGTGTGTATGTACTATGTATGCGAAGGACTCAACACTATACACGTCAGCTACTACAGTGAGTGGAATTACTGCAACACTTAACAAAGAGGTGCTGTCAGTTTCAGAGTGGGTAGCAAGAAATAAGTCCAAAATAAGTCCTAAATATTTAAAAAACTAAAATCATTGTATTTGGGCAAACTATTCACTAATCCCTAAACCTCAACTAAGTATTGTAATGAATAATGTGTAAATTAAGCAAGCTGATGTTCCTAAACTGCTTGGCCTAACCCTGGATTGTAAACTGTCATGGTCAAAACATGTTGACGCAACAGTTGCTAAAATGGGGAAGAAGTCTGTCCATAATAAAGTGCAGCCCACTATCAACAAGCCAGGTCCTACAGGCCCCAGTGTTGTCACACCTGGACTAGTGTCCAGTTATCTGGTCAGGTGCCACAAAGAGGGATTTAGGAAAATTACAATTGGCTCGTTACGGGGCAGCATGGCTGGCCCTTAAATGCACACAGAGAGCTAACATCAATAACATTCATGTCAAGAGATTAGAGATTGACTTCATCACTACTTGTTTTTGTAAGAAATATTGACATGTTGACTGCACCGAGCTGTCTGTTTTAACTATTAGCACACCTCAGACACCCATCCATACTCTACAAGACATGCCACCACAGGTCTCCTCACAGTCCCCAAATCCAGAACAGGATATGATAGGCACACAGTACTACATAGAGCCATGACTACATTCCACATCAAGTAACTGATACAAGCAGTAGAATCCATTTTTTTTTAAATAGCTAAAAATACACCTTATGGAACAGCAGGGACTGTGAAGAGAGACACAGGCACAGACACACACATACTCCACACACATATACACATGGATTTTGTATTGTAGATATGTGGTAGTAGAGTAGTGGCCTGAGGGAACACACTTAATGTGTTGTGAAAGGTGTTATGAAATGTAATGTCATGTACTATTTTTAATTGTATTTAACTGCCTTAATATTGCTGGACCCCAGGAAGAGCAGCTGGCAGCAGCTAATGGGGATCATTAATCCTTAATAAATACAATTACAAATAGCACTTGATGCAGACCTGGGCATATCCCCAGAAACACACTTTCCTTGTTCCCAAAGCATCCTGCTCCTTCTCTATTTATCATCAGGGGCTCAGCACCTTTTCACCAATGTAATTAATAGACTTGGGGGCATGACATTTATGGACTTGCTTTTCTCTTGGTAATCTTGTTTCTTGCTCCTCATTCTGCTTCATGTTTGTCTGTCTGTCGGTTACTGGCTGTACTTATTGTGCCAATAGAAGAGTATGCTGTCTGTCTATGTCCTTGTGGTCATGATCAATGACACACGTTTTCAACTCTCCAGTACCAACGGCTGATTCGGCTGAGATTCGGAAACATAAGTCACAGATCGTTCCGACGCCCTGTTGTCTGTTGCCTTTTTTACCACTCACGCTCTCTGTTGTTAGACTGGATAGAGTAACATGCAGTCGCAGTGTAATTGACTGTGGAGATATAGTTTCAGATGCAGTTGTCCCCTCCTCAGCCCCAGCCCAATCTCAGTGTGACTCTACCAGCCCTGCTCAGTTAGCTGTGTTCCTCCTGAACTCAGCAGCCACAGAAATAGCTTCCCACCAGGCTTGTTGACTGACCCATGAAGGTCAGGTAGGAATCATTGATTATTGTCAGCCCCATCTTCATAGTAATAGAATGCTTTCTATTAGTCCTTTGGCACACATGTCTAGTGGTTTAATATTATACAGTAGATATTGATATTCATCTGTCTGTGTGTTCTTCCAGCAGCCTGTCCATCACCTTGCCTGTTCCAATCCTCATCCACTTTTCACTATCATCAACTTTGATGAGACTATTTATTTATTTACTAAGTATTTCTGCCCCCTGTCACACTTGCTTGAGCTGTAGGTGCATACTAACGTCTGCCATCTGCGTGTAATGAATGGGTTATATGGGTGTGTTTTTGAGTGTGTGCAAGTAATGTCTGTGTCCGTGGTGGTACACTACATTACCAAATGATATGGACATCTGCTCGTCGAACATCTCATTCTAAAATCATGGGCATTAATATGAAGTTGGTCCCCCCTTTGCTGCTATAACAGCCTTATGAGAAGGCTTTCCACTAGATGTTGGAACATTGTTGCAGGGACTTGCTTCCATTCAGCCCCGAGGGCATTAGTGAGATCGGCACTGATGTTGGACGATTAAGCCTGGCTCGCAGTCGGCGTTCCAATTTATCCCAAAGGTGTTTTCGATGGGGTTGAGGTCAGGGCTCTGTGCAGGCCAGTCAAGTTCTTCCACACCGATCTCAACAAACCATTTCTGCATGGACTTTGCTTTGTGCTTGGGGGCATTGTCATGCTGAAACAGGAAAGGGGCTTCCCAAAACTTTTGCCACAAAGTTGGAGGCACAGAATTGTCTAGAATGTCATTGTATTCTGTAGCGTTAAGATTTCCCTTCACTAAGGGGCCTAGCCCGAACCATGAAAAACAGCTCCAGACCATTGTTCCTCCTCCACCAAACTTAAGTTGGCACTATACAATTGAGAAGGTAGCGTTCTCCTGGCATCCGCCAAACCCAGATTTGTCCGTCGGACTGCCAAATGGTGAAGCGTGATTCATCACTGCAGAGAACACATTTCCACTACTTCAGAATCCAATGGCTGCGAGCTTTACACCACTCCTGCCGACGCTTGGCATTGCGCATGGTGATCTTACTCTTGTGTGGCTGCTCGGCCATGGAATGCCGTTTTTGCTGTAGATGTTTCCTCTTCACAGTAACAGCACTTACAATTTACCTGGGCAGCTCTAGTATGGCAGAAATTTGATGAACTGACTTGTTGGAAAGGTGGCATCCTATGACGGTGCCACGTTGAAATTCACTGAGCTCTTCAGTAAGGCCATTCTACTGACAATGCTTGTCTATGGAGATTGCATGGCTGTGTGCTCGATTATATACACACTGAAATGGCCAAATCCACTAATTTGAAGGGGTGTCCACATACTTTTGTATATACAGAGCATTTGTAAAGTATTCAGACCCCCTGACGTTTTCCACATGTTATGTTACAGCCTTATTCTAAAATTGATTCAATAAAACATTTTTCTCATCAATCTACACACAATACCCCATAATGACAGAGCAAAATAAATAAATAACAGAAATACCTTATTTACTTAAGTATTCAGACCATTTGCTATGAGCTCAGGTGCATCCTGTTTCCATTAATCATCCTTGAGATGTTTCTACAACTTGATTGGAGTCCACCAATGGTAAATTCAATTGATTGAACATGATTTGGAAAGGCACACACCTGTCTATATAAGGTCCCACAGTTGACAGCATGTCAGAGCAAAAACCAAGCCATGAGGTCGTAGAAATTGTCCGTAGAGCTTCGAGACAGGAGACCAAAACATTTCTGCAGCATTGAAGGTCTACAAGAACACAGAGCTGGCTGCCTGACCAAACTGAGCAATCGGGGGGCTTGGTCAGGGAGGTGACCGAGAACCCGATGATCACTCTGATAGATCTCTAGAGTTCCTCTGTGGAGATGGGAGAATCTTCCAGAAGAACAACCAGCTCTGTAGACTTTTATGGTAGTTTGGCCAGACGAAACCATTCCTCAGTAAAAGGCAGATGGCAGCCCACTTGGAGTTTGCCAAAAGGCTCCTAAAGGATTCTCTGGTCTGATGAAACCAAGGTTGAATTCTGTAGCCTGAATGCCAAGTAACACGTCTGGAGGAAACCTGGCACCATTCATACGGTGAAGCATGGTAGGGGCCGCATCATGCTGTGGGGATGTTTTTCAGCAGCAGGGACTGGGAGAGGAGTCAGGATCGAGGGAAAGATGAACGTAGTCAAGACAACACAGGAGTGGCTTCGGAGTCTCTGCATGTCCTTGAGTGACCCAGCCAGAGCCCACTTGAACCCGATCGAACATCTCTGGAGAGACCTGAAAATAGCTGTGTAGCGACACTCCCAATCCAACCTGACAGCTTGAGAGGATCTGCAGAGAAGAATTGACTTATGTAAATGTGATATTACAGTAAAAAGAAAATGATATATATATACATTTGCTAAAATAAAAAATAAAAAGTTTTTGCTTTGTCATTATGGGGTATTGTGTGTAGATTGATGAGGGAAAAAAAACATTTTACATTTTAGAATAAGGCTGTAATGTAATAAAATGTTGAAAAAGTCAAGGGGTGTGAATACTTTCCGAATGCACTGTATAGTGTATATTCCTCTCTTCACGGTTGGTTTTTCCTGCGATCAATACTTTGCAGTGGAGGATTGTCGTCTGCACCTTGTTAATCCTTCCAGTGTGTGTGTGTGTGTGTGTGTGTGTGTGTGTGTGTGTGTGTGTGTGTGTGTGTGTGTGTGTGTGTGTGTGTGTGTGTGTGTGTGTGTGTGTGTGTGTGTGTGTGTGTGTGTGTGTGTGTGTGTGTGTGTGTGTGTGTGGATTCGCATTGTGCCTCAGCCAACAAACGCCACACACTTATCAATATTATCACCTCTGTTCTGAAATGATACACTTTTCCTGCTGCTCCCCCAACTTCCTCATTGATTTCTAAGAGAAATTGTATTGAAAGACATTTGGACATACTAGGACATTCATAACATCCATCTTGATCAGGCCTGGGCAAAGGCCAGGCCCGCCCGTGACCTGATTCAATATGGCCCGCGGAATCATGCTCAGATCACTTAAAGAATTTGCGATCGTAAAGTTTTCAATACTCACCATTTGTGTAATGATTGAACTCCCACGGCTTGTGGGACATTTATTTTGAATTCACGTATAAATAACAACTGCACGAGGACAGACAGTGACTGTCAGGCTGACACACACGTCACAGTTACAAATAGTAGCTAGCTAGAAATTGCGCAAAAAATATATTTTTCAAAGAAAAGGAAAGTAGACAATGAATGTAGAGTGTTCCAGCAAGAGTGGACATTGAAATGTTTATTTTATTGAGGTATCAGGGAATGCTGTGTGCTTAGTGTGCAAAGAGAGCATCACTGTCTTGAAAGACCACAGCTTGTCCCTACTCTTCCAGACGAAGCATTCAGAGAAATGATAGGAATATGTCTTCTGAGCAGAGGGCAAGTGCATCGAAAGAGTTGCTTTCTCAGTTGCAAAAGCAGCAAGGACTTTTCACAAAACTGCATTCAACAAACAACAGAATTGCGAGAGCTAGCTCTGTATTGTCCCACAAAATTGCTAAACATAGTAAGCCATTCACTGAGGGTGAATTCATTAAAGAATGTTTCATTGACTCTGCAGCAATACTTTGACCCGACAAGAAAGAGCTGTTTGAAGTTTTCCCCTGTCAAGATGAACAGTGACACGTCGTATTCGCAGAGAATATGGGACAACATTTGAAAGACAAGATAAAGGATTTCACCTATTTCTCCTTGGCCCTGGATGAGAGCAGTGATGCACGTGACACGGCACAGTTGTTGATATTCTTCCGAGGCATAACCCCAGGCTTTGAAATTAGAGGAACTTGCTTCAGTGCAGTCAATGAAGAGCACAACCACAGGGAAAGATTTATTGGAGGTCAATAAGTGTGTGGCAAAGCTGGGACTGAGTTTTGAAAAGTTATCCAGTGTGACCACTGATGGGTGCCCAAACTTCACAGGAAACAACATTGGCCTTTTGAAAAGGATACAAGATCAAGTAGCTGAGCTGAACGCAGATCAGAACATTCATTTCCTGCATTGCATTAGTCATCAGGAGGTGCTCTGTAAATGTGTTCTGAAAATGAGCCATGTGGATACAGTCACTAAAGTGGTAAACTTCATAAGAGCAAAATCTTTAAACCACAGGCAGTTTGTCTCACTGTTGGAAGAGACGGAGTCGGGTCATGCAGATCTCCCCTACCACACAAACATGAGATGGCTGAGTTTGGGGAAGGCGCTTAAAAGGGTGTGAGACCTGAAGTCGGAGATTGCTGAGTTTTTGCAAATGAAAGCTGCCCTCAACTGCAAGATAAAGAATGGTTGGCTGATTCTTCGTGGACATCATGGCCCTTATGAATGAACTGAATTCCGAACTACAAGGGAAGGGCGCTTTTGCACATCACATGTATACAGCCTTGTCAAAGCCTTCAACTAAAAATTACTCCTCCTGACCCGCCAAGTAGAAGCCAACAATCTCACCCACCTTTCGACACTACTAGTCTGTTCCCTATCAGATGACCAGCGGGAGAAGTATACATCACTGCTGTGTGCTTTGAACAATGAGTTTTCTCGTCGTTTTTAGGATTTCAAAGTGTTGGAAAATGACATGTTGTTGGTTTCCTCTCCTTTCACCTTGTGAATGTGGATAACGCTCCCACTGACCTGCAACTTGAGCTTATCGATCTTCAATCTGATGTAGTGATTGGAGAACTATTCAAAACAATTTCACTGATGAGGTTCTATGAATCTCTCGATGAACAAATCTTTCCAAAGATTAGGAGTCATGTTCAGAAGATGTTTGTACTGTTTGGGTCAACTTATGTATGTGAACAGACATTTTCAGTGATGAAATATAACAAGTCAAGGCACAGATCATCTTTTACTGACTCTCACCTCTCAGCAATCCTGCGCATAGCGTCATCAGAAACTATACCTGACATCACCTCTCTAGTCAATGCCCATCAGAGACTTCACTCCTCACACAGATTGAGTAGTTTTAAATGTAATGTTGAGCTCTCTCTCTTTCTTGTGTTATTGTACATACCCGTTAACAAGAGCTCTGTCCGTGGTGCTGAATGCACAGTGTACTTTTCCCTCTGTGTAGTTCATTGCATGTTTATTAATCAAAGGAAAACACAGGTGTGGTTTATTTCTGTGCATGTTAAAAAAGTAAATTAAGTAGCATATCTGGATGTGATTTACAGTGTGTGTGTGTATATATATATATATATATATATATATATATATATATGCCAATACATGTATAATCCTGTAATATGATTCTGGCCCGCGATGGCAAAAATATATTCTCATGTGGCCCTCCATGGAAAATAGATCCACCTAGATACTACCTTGCCTAACACCTGTCATTATCTCATCAGGTTTGAGATAATATTGTCTATTTTGGAACTTCTATTGCATTTATGGCTGTTGACATCAATATGTTGCTCCATGTTCATTAGGAATGATTAAAAAGAAAATGCCAAAATTTGCACGGAAGGCTTACCACATGCCCCTGGCCTCTCTTATTTGCTTATGCCTGCATTTACTGTAAAAGGAAATAAAATCATGTCAATTGGTTAAACTGGGATCTACGGAACATGTTTGAATTGACTAGTCTGAATCCTCCTTGTATTTTAGCCTTCATCTTTAGCAGTCGTACAGTGCTTAATTTCTCTCCTCTTCAAATTTCTCAGAACCAGAATTGTTCAGTATCAATTTAATTTCCAAGCCTAATGTTCCTGATCAGTTTCCATGGCAGCCAATAAACATGCTGTCCCTTCCTCCCTATTTATAGAGGAGAGAATGCAGTGCTGCTGCTGCTGAAATACCAGCATCCATGTGAATGGAGGAGAATAAGTGAGGAGGGAGAAATGATGGAGGGGAGGGGGCAGGTGGAAGAACGCAGATTTCGTCTTTACACTGGAGGGTCTGTTTTTCCCCCGCCCGCCTGCTGAACACTTTAAAGCGAAGAGAACAATTGGCAGAGTCTAGAGAGCTGCCTGGATATGAGCACAGAGCTGAGCAGAGCTGAGCAGAGAGGAAAGGTCCGGTTTCTAACTGCATTAGCTTGAAATGTACTTTCTCAGTTCCGGCCTCTGTGGAAAAAGCACTTCAGATGGCACAAGGGGTCATTTTGTGTCCTCTGTTTTAATTATTATTATTATTTTTTTACATTGGAGTGTGTTGGGGCTAAGCCTAATTGTCTTGGTGAATAAATACTGGGGTGTTTAAGGAGATACATGGGGGAAATGGGACTGAATTTAAAACCATGAACAAGCCTGTGCCTCAGAATATGTTTTTATGTGTGATTGACTCTTTTGAAGGCATGTCAATCATTGGAATTATTGCATTTATGGTTCCATATCAAAAATATTTAATGAGGAGCTTATCAACATGCTTTTACTCTTCTTCCACCGTGTTAAAAAGATAAGCCTTTTACTCTTCTTCCACCGTGTTAAAAATATAAGCCTTTTACTCTTCTTCCACCGTGTTAAAAATATAAGCCTTTTACTCTTCTTCCACCGTGTTAAAAATATAAGCCTTTTACTCTTCTTCCACCGTGTTAAAAATATAAGCCTTTTACTCTTCTTCCACCGTGTTAAAAATATAAGCCTTTTACTCTTCTTCCACCGTGTTAAAAATATAAGTGCTGCCAGTTAATTATTTTTTCCTCGCATCCTCAATTTGAGGAGAATGGCTCCTGCGCTGGAGTGCTGTCCTTATAAACAGACTCAGGTCCTTGGTTGGATGCAGTGGCAAATATACTGGAAGATATTTGAAGAAATGGAATTGCAAAGAACACCTCGGCTATGTCCCCAATGGTAGCTTCCATGGTTCTGTGGTTCCATACAGCTGCTGATGTAAAAAGGGCTTTATGAAATAAATCTGATTGATTGATACAGAATAGAGACAAGTAGGACGGATCTCCACTTCCCAGTTGTTTACCAAACTGATAAACCGAGTCACATATTCACACAAAGTAAAGTATTAGGTTGGATCTTAATTAGCCTGTGCTTAGATCTTTGAACACAGGCTATTTGATGTTGCCTAAGAAAGGGGAGTGGTGCTGCTTTATTTCATTAAAGCCCAAAGAGATGTAATTTGGTTGGTTCTGCTTTCTCCTTCCACCCAGGCTGTGATTCATCTGCATTTAGATGAGATGAAAGCATTAGACTGGGATCATTAATAAACAATAAAAACGAATAAAAGGAAGGGCAGCATCTAGGATTGAGCCGTGGGGGTGAAATGGATGCAGACAGACTGGGGGAGGGATACTGTAGGTAGGTAGACAATAAACCCTTGTCTGCATTGTTCAAAATTGGATTCTCTCCCTCACCGACACATAACATAACCAGTTAATGTGGGTTTATATGATTGTAATTGAAAAGGAGTTAAACGTCAGATTAAATGAAGGGCCTTTTAGATCACTCACTTTAAGTTGATTCATGTGCTAACGATATAGGCCAGTGTGTTATAGATATGAATTTCTTTCGTCATAGATTTCTACTACGGACATAGGCCTGTACTAACTGCCAACCAGTTAATCTACAAAGAAGACGAGCCTAACTTTATGTCCTTGTCAGGCATCAGTGTATTCACTCAGGATGTCAGGATTGTTAAGTGTGTGTAAACCCAACTCATTGTTGTAACTGTGGCAGAAGAAGACATACATATAGGCTTATAGTGAGACAGTGATGTCAGCTATCAGATACTTGCATCCTCCAGTGTGATTGGGTGCCATAGGTACAGTAGCTGAGAATCTATTGACATTCACCTAGCAGCATCTCGTCAGAATGCTGATTACACACTCTGCTCCACTTGACCTCGATAGGACATGCTACCATGACCCCTCCCACTCCCCATGACTGATGACTCAGTGACCCCTCTCCATCTCCTCTCCACTGCCCAAGGACATTTGTTATCTTTAGGTCCAGTGTGACAGCAGTCACAATTTAATGACAATCTGCTACAATTTCTACATATGGCCACCGGTGCTGTTCTTCGATACTGTCCTTGTCTTGATGCCTTCCACTGTGCCATGCTGTAGGGTAGGGCTGCACCTGGGTCGAATCAACAGCGGACCCGTTAGTTAGGGAGCGCCTGTATCTCGCCATCCACACAAACTCATCAATAATGCACAGGTCAATTTGCAAGTGAACGAAGATAACCAATTGGAGTGCGTGCTGGGCAGCCAGCATGTGGGCAGAGGGTGACTGACAGTTCCTGTTGGGTAAGCATGTGGGGGAGGGGTTGGCTTATGTCTGTTGTTCCTTGTGGAAAGATGGAGTAGCATCCAGTATCTTTGTGATGTCTGCATTACAGTATGACTATGATCCCTTTTTGCTGATAATGACTGCAGAAATGTACAGAAAGTTTGCACACCCAACTGCCTATGGCATTTTGTTTAATTTGGTCCTCTCTGAAGAGGCCGTGCATATACTCTGTACAAAACATCAACACTGTTCTTTCCATGACAGACTGACCAGGTGAATCCAGGTAAAAGCTATGATCCCTTATTGTCACCTGTTAAATCCATTTCAGTCAGAGGAAGGGTAGAGTTCAGGTTAAAGAATGATTTTTAAGCCTTGAGACAATTGAGACATGGATTGTGTATGTGTGCCATTCAGAGGGTGAATGGGCAAGACAAAAGATTGAAGTGCCTCTGATCAGGATATGGTAGTAGGTGCCAGGCGCACCAGTTTGAGTGTGTGAAGAACTGCAATGCTGCTGGGTTTTTCACTCACCAGTTTCCCATGTGTATCAAGAATGGTCCACCACCCAAAGGACATAGAGTCATCTTGACACAACTATGGGAAGCATTGGAGTCAACATGTTTCAGCCTCCCTGTGCAACCTTTCGACACCTTTGAGAGTCCATGCCCCAACGAATTGAGGCTGTTCTGAGGACAAAGGGGGGTGGGGGGTGCAACTCAATATTAATGTTTTAAACACTCAGTGTAGGTTTCATCATTATTGATCGTGACATCTAGGTTTCATCATTATTGATCGTGACTATGCGCTGTCCACTTATGCAAAATTTAAGGGGGCATCGCCTGAAAAACCAACTTACAGTTCGTCCTCTCCAGACTGTTTCATCACTGCCCTTGTTAGTGAATCAGTGTAGTTTGTTTTTGTGTGTATTCCCTTCATGTTGCTCAATCAGAAAAAGACTGATACAAATAGTGATAGCAGGCTATATGACGCATGTGTACGTTGTGTGTGCATGATATATGACGCATGTGTACTGTTGTGTGTGCATGATATGATGCGTGTGTACGATATGATTTGTGTGTGCGTGCATGATATATAACGTGTGTGTACGGATATATGTGCATGATATATAACGTGTGTGTACGGATTAGGGTTGCACATTTTTGGGAATATTCAGAGGTGGAAACTTTCCATGGAAATTAACGAGAATATGGGAATTAACGGAAATACTGTGGGGCAAAAAAGTATTTAGTCAGCCACCAATTGTGCAAGTTCTCCCACTTAAAAAGATGAGAGGCCTGTCATTTTCATCATAGGTACACTTAAACTATGACAGACAATGAGAATTTTTTTTCCCTGAAAATCACATTTGGTCACCTACAAACAAGGAAGATTTCTGGCTCACAGACTTGTAACTTCTTTAAGAGGCTCCTCTGTCCTCCACTCGTTACCTGTATTAATGGCGCCTGTTTGAACTTGTTGTCAGTATAAAAGACACCTGTCCTCAACCTCAAACAGTCACACTCCAAACTCCACTATGGCCAAGACCAAAGAGCTGTCAAAGGACACCAGAAACAAAATTGTAGACCTGCACCAGGCTGGGAAGACCGAATCTGCAATAGGTAAGCAGCTTGGTTTGAAGAAATCAACTGTGGGAGCAATTATTAGGAAATGGAAGACATACAAGACCACTGATAATCTCCCTCGATCTGGGGCTCCACGCAAGATCTCACCCCGTGGGGTCAAAATGATCACAAGAACGGTAAGCAATAATCCCAGAACCACACAGGAGGACCTAGTGAATGACCTGCAGAGAGCTGGGACCAAAGTAACAAAGCCTACCATCAGTAACACACTACGCCGCCAGGGACTCAAATCCTGCAGTGCCAGACGTGTCCACCTGCTTAAGCCAGTACATGTCCAGGCCCGTCTGACGTTTGCTAGAGAGCATTTGGATGATCCAGAAGAAGATTGGGAGAATGTCATATGGTCAGATGAAACCAAAATATAACTTTTTTGTAAAAACTCAACTCGTCGTGTTTGGAGGACAAAGAATGCTGAGTTGCATCCAAAGAACAAATCAAATCAAATGTATTTATATAGCCCTTCGTACATCAGCTGATATCTCAAAGTGCTGTACAGAAACCCAGCCTAAAACCCCAAACAGCAAGCAATGCAGGTGTAGAAGCACGGTGGCTAGGAAAAACTCCCTAGAAAGGCCAAAACCTAGGAAGAAACCTAGAGAGGAACCAGGCTATGTGGGGTGGCCAGTCCTCTTCTGGCTGTGCCGGGTGGAGATTATAACAGAACATGGCCAAGATGTTCAAATGTTCATAAATGACCAGCATGGTCGAATAATAGTAAGGCAGAACAGTTGAAACTGGAGCAGCAGCATGGCCAGGTGGACTGGGGACAGCAAGGAGTCATCATGTCAGGTAGTCCTGGGGCATGGTCCTAGGGCTCAGGTCAGTTGAAACTGGAGCAGCAGCATGGCCAGGTGGACTGGGGACAGCAAGGAGTCATCATGTCAGGTAGTCCTGGGGCATGGTCCTAGGGCTCAGGTCCTCCGAGAGAGAGAAAGAAAGAGAGAATTAGAGAGAGCATATGTGGGGTGGCCCATCCTCTTCTGGCTGTGCCGGGTGGAGATTATAACAGAACATGGCCAAGATGTGCAAATGTTCATAAATGACCAGCATGGTCGAATAATAGTAAGGCAGAACAGTTGAAACTGGAGCAGCAGCATGGCCAGGTGGACTGGGGACAGCAAGGAGTCATCATGTCAGGTAGTCCTGGGGCATGGTCCTAGGGCTCAGGTCAGTTGAAACTGGAGCAGCAGCATGGCCAGGTGGACTGGGGACAGCAAGGAGTCATCATGTCAGGTAGTCCTGGGGCATGGTCCTAGGGCTCAGGTCCTCCGAGAGAGAGAAAGAAAGAAGGAGAGAATTAGAGAACGCACACTTAGATTCACACAGGACACCGAATAGGACAGGAGAAGTACTCCAGATATAACAAACTGACCCTATCCCCCCGACACAAACTACTGCAGCATAAATACTGGAGGCTGAGACAGGAGGGGACAGGAGACACTGTGGCCCCATCCGAGGATACCTACTGTGAAGCATGGGGGTGGAAACATGCTTTGGGGCTGTTTTTCTGCAAAGGGACCAGGATGACTGATCCGTGTAAAGGAAAGAATGGGGCCATGTATCGTGAGATTGAGTGAAAACCTCCTTGCAAGAGCATTTTTAACATTTTTATTTGACCTTTATTTAACCAGGCAAGTCAGTTAAGAACAAATTTTTATTTTCAATGATGGCCTAGGAACAGTGGGTTAACTGCCTGTTCAGGGGCAGAACGACAGATTTGTACCTTGTCAGCACAGGGGTTTGAACTTGCAACATCTAGCTAGTCCAGTTACTAGTCCAACGCTCTAACCACTAAGCTACTCTGCCGCCCCGCGTTGAAGATGAAATGTGGCTGGGTCTTTCAGCATGACAATGATCCCGAACACACCCCTTGGGCAACAAAGGAGTGGCTTCGTAAGAAGCATTTCAAGGTCCTGGAGTGGCCTAGTCAGTCTCCAGAGCTCAACCCCATAGAAAATCTTTGGAGGGAGTTGAAAGTCCGTGTTGCCCAGCAACAGCCCCAAAACATCACTGCTCTAGAGGAGATCTGCATGGAGGAATGGGCCAAAATACCAGCAACAGTGTGTGAAAACCTTGTGAAGACTTACAGAAAACGTTTGACCTCTGTCATTGTCAACAAAGGGTATATATATATAAAGTATTGAGATAAACTTTTGTTATTGACTGTTACGAATCCCTTTTGGCCCGACAGTCTAGGGGGGTGGTAATGAGACCCGTAACATAACTGATGCAAATTCAAATTGTGACAAAGTAAAAGTGAGAACGAAATAACCATCTACCGTCAAACTCAAGGTCTATTTGAAAACACACGGTAATGGGGGAGCAGGAAAAGGGGCTGAGCTGGACCCAAGGAAAGAAACAATAAGTATTCAAAAACACCCCTAAGCTAGAGTAGCCTACTTTAAAAACAGCTAACTAACCAAAAATACAGTGGGTGGTCCGCCCGGTTCTAACTAGTGTATTTAACAAAGTCTACCTACGGATAGTGTATGCCCATGGGCGACTTGTCTTGGTTTCACCTTTTCCCACCAGCAAACAAACAAACACCATAACCAAAACAATACTCACAGGTGATGACAAAGGGCTATGGAGGTGCCAAACAAAAGATAGGTTAATACACAGAGGTTAATACACAAAGAGAGTTTTTTAATTTTAAATTTTTTTATTTCACCTTTATTTAACCAGGTAGGCTAGTTGAGAACAAGTTCTCATTTGCAACTGCGACCTGGCCAAGATAAAGCATAGCAGTGTGAACAGACAACACAGAGTTACACATGGAGTAAACAATTAACAAGTCAATAACACAGTAGAAAAAAGGGGAGTCTATATACAATGTGTGCAAAAGGCATGAGGAGGTAGGTGAATAATTAAAATTTTGCAGATTAGCACTGGAGTGATAAATGATCAGATGGTCATGTACAGGTAGAGATATTGGTGTGCAAAAGAGCAGAAAAGTAAATAAATAAAAACAGTATAAAAACAGTATGGGAATGAGGTAGGTGAAAATGGGTGGGCTATTTACCAATAGACTATGTACAGCTGCAGCGATCGGTTAGCTGCTCAGATAGCTGATGTTTGATGTTGGTGATGGAGATAATTCTCCAACTTCAGCGATTTTTGCAGTTCGTTCCAGTCACAGGCAGCAGAGTACTGGAACGAAAGGCGGCCAAATGAGGTGTTGGCTTTAGGGATGATCAGTGAGATACACCTGCTGGAGCGCGTGCTACGGATGGGTGTTGCCATCGTGACCAGTGAACTGAGATAAGGCGGAGCTTTACCTAGCATGGACTTGTAGATGACCTGGAGCCAGTGGGTCTGGCGACGAATATGTAGCGAGGGCCAGCCGACTAGAGCATACAAGTCGCAGTGGTGGGTGGTATAAGGTGCTTTAGTGACAAAACGAATGGCACTGTGATAGACTGCATCCAGTTTGCTGAGTAGAGTGTTGGAAGCCATTTTGTAGATGACATTGCCGAAGTCGAGGATCGGTAGGATAGTCAGTTTTACTAGGGTAAGCTTGGCGGCGTGAGTGAAGGAAGCTTTGTTGCGGAATAGAAAGCCGACTCTTGATTTGATTTTCGATTGGAGATGTTTGATATGAGTCTGGAAGGAGAGTTTGCAGTCGAGCCAGACACCTAGGTACTTATAGATGTCCACATATTCAAGGTCGGAACCATCCAGGGTGGTGATGCTAGTCGGGCATGCGGGTGCAGGCAGCGATCGGTTGAAAAGCATGCATTTGGTTTTACTAGCGTTTAAGAGCAGTTGTAGGCCACGGAAGGAGTGTTGTATGGCATTGAAGCTCGTTTGGAGGTTAGATAGCACAGTGTCCAATGACGGGCCGAAAGTATATAGAACGGTGTCGTCTGCGTAGAGGTGGATCAGGGAATCGCCCGCAGCAAGAGCAACATCATTGATATATACAGAGAAAAGAGTCGGCCCGAGAATTGAACCCTGTGGCACCCCCATAGAGACTGCCAGAGGACCGGACAGCATGCCCTCCGATTTGACACACTGAACTCTGTCTGCAAAGTAATTGGTGAACCAGGCAAGGCAGTCATCCGAAAAACCGAGGCTACTGAGTCTGCCGATAAGAATATGGTGATTGACAGAGTCGAATGCCTTGGCAAGGTCGATGAAGACGGCTGCACAGTACTGTCTTTTATCGATGGCGGTTATGATATCGTTTAGTACCTTGAGTGTGGCTGAGGTGCACCCGTGACCGGCTCGGAAACCAGATTGCACAGCGGAGAAGGTACGGTGGGATTCGAGATGGTCAGTGACCTGTTTGTTGACTTGGCTTTCGAAGACCTTAGATAGGCAGGGCAGGATGGATATAGGTCTGTAACAGTTTGGGTCCAGGGTGTCTCCCCCTTTGAAGATGACTGCGGCAGCTTTCCAATCCTTGGGGATCTCAGACGATATGAAAGAGAGGTTGAACAGGCTGGTAATAGGGGTTGCGACAATGGCGGCGGATAGTTTCAGAAATAGAGGGTCCAGATTGTCAAGCCCAGCTGATTTGTACGGGTCCAGGTTTTGCAGCTCTTTCAGAACATCTGCTATCTGGATTTGGGTAAAGGAGAACCTGGAGAGGCTTGGGCGAGGAGCTGCGGAGGGGGCGGAGCTGTTGGCTGAGGTTGGAGTAGCCAGGTGGAAGGCATGGCCAGCCGTTGAGAAATGCGTATTGAAGTTTTCGATAATCATGGATTTATCGGTGGTGACCGTGTTACCTAGCCTCAGTGCAGTGGGCAGCTGGGAGGAGGTGCTCTTGTTCTCCATGGACTTCACAGTGTCCCAGAACTTTTTGGAGTTGGAGCTACAGGATGCAAACTTCTGCCTGAAGTAGCTGGCCTTAGCTTTCCTGACTGACTGCGTGTATTGGTTCCCGACTTCCCTGAACAGTTGCATATCACGGGGACTAATCGATGCTATTGCAGTCCGCCACAGGATGTTTTTGTGCTGGTCGAGGGCAGTCAGGTCTGGAGTGAACCAAGGGCTGTATCTGTTCTTGGTTCTGCATTTTTTGAACGGAGCATGCTTATCTAAAATGGTGAGGAAGTTACTTTTAAAGAATGACCAGGCATCCTCAACTGACGGGATGAGGTCAATGTCCTTCCAGGATACCCGGGCCAGGTCGATTAGAAAGGCCTGCTCACAGAAGTGTTTTAGGGAGCGTTTGACAGTGATGAGGGGTGGTCGTTTGACTGCGGCTCCGTGGCGGATACAGGCAATGAGGCAGTGATCGCTGAGATCCTGGTTGAACACATCGGAGGTGTATTTGGAGGGCCAGTTGGTCAGGATGACGTCTATGAGGGTACCCTTGTTTACGGAGTTAGGGTTGTACCTGGTGGGTTCCTTGATGATTTGTGTGAGATTGAGGGCATCTAGCTTAGATTGTAGGACTGCCGGGGTGTTAACTATATCCCAGTTTAGGTTACCTAACAGAACAAACTCTGAAGCTAGATGGGGGGCGATCAATTCACAAATGGTGTCCAGGGCACAGCTGGGAGCTGAGGGGGGTCAGTAGCAGGCGGCAACAGTGAGAGACTTATTTCTGGAGAGAGTAATTTTCAAAATTAGTATTTCGAACTGTTTGGGTATGGACCTGGAAAGTATGACATTACTTTGCAGGCTAACTCCTCCCCCTTTGGCAGTTCTATCTTGACGGAAGATGTTATAGTTGGGTATGGAAATCTCTGCATTTTTGGTGGCCTTCCTGAGCCAGGATTCAGACACGGCAAGGACATCAGGGTTAGCAGAGTGTGCTAAAGCAGTGAGTAAAACAAACTTAGGGAGGAGGCTTCTGATGTTGACATGCATGAAACCAAGGCTTTTTCGATCACAGAAGTCAACAAATGAGGGTGCCTGGGGACATGCAGGGCCTGGGTTTACCTCCACATCACCCGCGGAGCAGAGAAGGAGTAGTATGAGGGTGCGGCTGAAGGCTATCAAAACTGGTCGCCTAGAGCGTTGGGGACAGAGAATAAGAGGAGCAGGTTTCTGGGCATGGTAGAATATATTCAGGGCATAATGCGCAGACAGGGGTATGGTGGGGTGCGGGTACAGCGGAAGTAAGCCAAGGCACTGGGTGATGATGAGAGAGGTTGTATCTCTGGACATGCTGGTTGTAATGGGTGAGGTCA
The DNA here is from genome assembly GCF_023373465.1 of Oncorhynchus keta. Lineage (NCBI taxonomy): Eukaryota > Metazoa > Chordata > Actinopteri > Salmoniformes > Salmonidae > Oncorhynchus > Oncorhynchus keta. The sequence continues at coordinate 28,989,164 of NC_068447.1, forward strand.
TTGCATGTGTGGGAGGTGGGAGAAAGGAGGTAACAGGGGTATGAAGAGTGGAACTAGGGGCTCCATTGTGAACTAAAACAATGATCACTAACCTGAACAACAGTATACAAGGCATATTGACATTTGAGAGAGACATACAGCGAGGCATACAGTAATCACAGGTGTTGAATTGGGAAAGCTAGCTAAAACAGTAGGTGAGACAGCAACATCTAGTCAGCTAGCACAACAAACAGCAGGTAAAATGGTGTTGACTAGGCAACGGGGCCGACAGAAAACAAACAAGCAGAATGGAGTACCGTGATTAATGGACAGTCCAGCGTGCATCAGCTATGTAGCCAAGAGATCAGTGTCCAGGGGGCAGCAGTGGATGGGCAGGGAAGCTGGACTGGCGAGTGTTATCCAGGTTAGAAAAACTAACAATGACTAAATAGCTTGTAGCTAGTTAGCTGGTTAGCGTCTGGAGGTTCTTGAGTGTGTTCTAAAAAAAATAAAAATAATAGCGATTCCTTATCACAATGGGTGAGGCAGGTTTCCGGAAGGTATAAACAATTTAAAAATCAAAAAGAGAGAAAGTAAATATGGGTCCAGAGAGTGTTTGGGATGCGGCGATTCAGACGGTTAGCAGGCCTGTGCTAACAAGCTAACAGTTCATAGGCCCGGGCTAGACAGGGTAGCAGGGGTGTGCTACAGGTGCTCTGGCCGGGCTAGCTTCAAGCTAAGTGGGTGGAAACGCTAGCCAGGGGTAATCATCCGGGGTTGCAGTTTAGCTAGATAGCTAGTTGTGAAGATCCAGCTGAAAAATGTTCCATTTGTGGTGGGAATCCGGGGATGAAAAATAAATAGGTCCGTTATGCTCTGGTTAGAGTCGCGTTGTTCGAACTGGCGAGAGCTTTCCGGGCTAAAGGTTAGCTGACGACCGGTTAGCTGAAGACCGCTAGCATAGCTGGTGGATTAGCTGGCTAGCTTCAGTTGAGGGGTTTCGGTTCTGAAGTAAATATAAATACTTTAGGAAAAATAGCTACATTGGGTGAGGCGGGTTGCAGTAGAGTATTTGGAAGCTTAGGTTTAGCAAAATGTTTTTAAAGAGGTATGCGAAGAAAAATATGTTAAAAAAAACTAAAAAGAATCGATATATACAGGGGACAGGACGACAGGACGACTTACTGCTACACAGAGACCTACAGACATGGCATTTACAGAGATATTTAGTTGAAGTGTACCTATGATGAAAATTACAGGCCTCTCTCATCTTTTTAAGTGGGAGAACTTGCACAATTGGTGGCTGACTAAATACTTTTTTGCCCCACTGTATATGATGTGTGCACATGTGTGTTGCGGATGTGTGAGACTATAAGTGCTTGTACACGCTCATACTGCAAGTGTATGGAAAGACTTAATAACCAGTTCTAAAGTGCAGTGGATGGGTCTGTTGGAGGGAAACGCTGTATCTTGACTGTCTGTCTATTGTGTTGCCTGAAAGGCAGCTATCTGCAGCACTCTGGACCTCATTAGTGGGAGTGCCGGGCTCTCAGATCCGCTTTGCTCTGTGCTGCAACCAGAGGAGCCTCACTGACACAAGTCAAACTAACAGGATTGGAATGAATGTAGAATCATCTCTGATATGGAAATGAAGATAGGGGCCTTAACCCTTATGGTGTCATTAGTTGGTTTTTGGCCTGGGTTTGGCTCCGGTCATGGAGCCTCAGCTGGACTTCTAATGCTTAATTCATCTTTCTTAATGCTCTGTATGCATGGTGTATAGGCCTGCTTCTAAAGGCTTCTGGACCTGGTAGATGGAGTTGTTATTGTATTTTGTCTGTAGTCCTCTGTCTGCTGTGCTCTTTGCCTTAATGCAGTGACTAAAAAGGGAGAGCTACTGTAATGACTGATGTGTATCACTTTGCTGTATTGCGAATGTGCCACGACAGGCTGCCTTTGAATTTTGTCCATAGTCTCATACTCATAATAGTAAATTGTTGGCGGGTTATGTTGTTTGATTTATTTACAACATAACACTCAGCAGTCCAGACATGCATTCATTTTCTTATTGCAAGGTGTCATCTACTCCGTCAGTAGCCCATTTAGGTTGTCTCCTGACATAGACAGGGAGCCTCAGTCCACCTCTTTTGGCAACCTCTCTGATGTCTGAGGTCGATCCGTCACATGTAACGTCTGATATCTTCCAATCTCTTTATTTTCTCCCTCTTTCACCTGTCTTTGCTGTCCATGGAATGACATGATAATCTCCCCCTCTTTCTCTCTTTCTCCCTTTCCCTGTCTTTTTCTGTCAGGATGAGACTTCAGTGAGCAGTGAGGACTTTGATATGAACGACCCCACATGGATATCAGCTGATCACGGCCCTGCTTCCAACCTGAGTCCCCCGAACCGCAGAGAGAGAATGCACAGCCCACAGAACGCACACATTAAGGAGGAGGACGGTAAGAAAGAGCTCCTATTGCTGCTTTCTCGCTCCTCTCTCTCTCTCTCTCTCTCTCTCTCTCTCTCTCTCTTGTCTCTCAACACACTCATCCGTATCCCCTTTCTTCAGACTTACACATCTCTCTGACTATCTCTCTTTCTCCCCTGATCTCCCCTCTCTCAGCTCTCTCTCTTTTATTGAAATGAAATCCCTCATAGGTATGGTTGGTGGGGAAAACTGAGAACTTTGAAGAAAGGGATTTGTGTACAGCTGCTATAAAGAGACAGTACAATTAGCTGTTCAACACTGTACCCACAACAACATGCACTCCTCACACTAAGTCAGTCAGTGTGTTAGTTAGGCTGGTAGAGATAAAGCTCTTTGGATTTTGATGAGAGTGGAGTGGAAAGGCCAGGGTGAAGCGAGAGAAGATGTTGGAATCAATTTCGATCACCATTCTGCTCTCCCTGCTTCCGGTGTGGGGGAAGGGCTACTGTTCCCATACCAGTGAGGAAAGGGGTGAACAGAGAGGGTTGGATGGAGGTATGGATAGAGCTGGGAAAAGAGGGGCAGGGAGCCTTGTAAGGTCCTCTAGACCAGCTAGAGAAGGCCTCCTGGGACAGGTTAAGCCACCACCACCACCACCTAAATGGTGCTCACCTTGAACTCTGTGTGGGGACACGACAAAAGGTTCATGTATTCTAATCCACACTGTAACAGCCAGTGTGAGTGGTACTGAGCAGGGAAACATTTGCCCCTTAATAGAAGTACCAGCGTGTTTTACTGAGCACCGTGATGTTTTTCCCTGACTCCATCTTTCAGCAGGCTGAGGAGAAACAGCTTGGCCGTGGTGATTGACATGGCTTTGCCTGCTGCTGCTGTCAGGTAAATGTGCAGAGGTAATGTTCCCAGAGAGAGCCATCATTACATGTCCGCTCGCTGCCTCTTTAGCCCGGCAGCAGCAAGCAGTAGCAGATGGGACCTGGGAGCAGCATTGCACACGGCGGATGGACGCACCGCCGAAAATAAGCTAATAAATCAAATAGCTAACAGTGGAGAACACCGCCAGCCGTGCTCTCTCCTTCTCTAACAGTGGAGAACACCGCCAGCCGTGCTCTCTCCTTCTCTAACAGTGGAGAACACCGCCAGCCGTGCTCTCTCCTTCTCTAACAGTGGAGAACACCGCCAGCCGTGCTCTCTCCTTCTCTAACAGTGGAGAACACCGCCAGCCGTGCTCTCTCCTTCTCTAACAGTGGAGAACACCGCCAGCCGTGCTCTCTCCTTCTCTAACAGCGGAGAACACCGCCAGCCGTGCGCTCTCCTTCTCTAACAGTGGAGAACACCGCCAGCCGTGCTCTCTCCTTCTCTAACAGTGGAGAACACCGCCAGCCGTGCTCTCTCCTTCTCTAACTTAAGGAGACAAGAATCTTATCTTCTATTCTTCAATAAGTCAAAAGTCGAAACGTCTATACAGAAAGGCTTGTTGTTAGCTAGCCATTTGTGTTGTAGCTTATAGCCTAATATTTCCTGTCTGAGAAAATGAGATGTTTATGGGAACCTCTAATATGGCCCTCCAATAGAGAACTTTGATAGGCAACCTTGACTTGTCACTGGGAATGATTTGCTGGAGGGAGTAAACCTTCCTCCTCGCTGTCTATTTTGAACAGACTGGCTCCTCTCCCATCCATCCCATTTATCTGTTCTCTGAGGTGGGGGGGGTCACACTTTGACTCAGGGTTGTGACATATCCCAGGAGCGCCCCACAAGAGATTCTCAGGCCCAGTGCTTAAGAGTGGCTATGATTGCACTGGGGCTCCAGAGGGAACCACGAGGGGCTCCTGATGCACTGACCTCCCCAGCCTGAGAGGCTTCTCGGGTAGCTGGCTGAGCTGTGGAGTGGCCCCTCGAGGAGCTCTCACTGGAGCTGTGACTGGAATGGTCATTGGGCAAGTGTCTGTGACAACAAGATGTACGACTCTGTAGTAGGCACTAGGCACTTCCCCCTCACCAGAGAGAAAGGGCCCACAAGACTCAGCCAATCAGACATGTCATCCAGGCGGATTACTCTGTATCTGGGTTGACATTCTTAGTAACGAAGTACACCCATTACAAGTGATTTAGGAAGTTGTCGGTTTGTTTCTGTGTGTGTTTCCTGCTTTGGATTCTTACATGAATGATGAAGCACTGCTCTACTCATTCAGCTAGCTACTGTGATTTCCCACAGTAAAGTGGAGGACTGTACCATATAGGGAAGGTGGTGGGAAACACTATGCTATATGATGACTGGGGACTCGGACCACATGGTCCATGCGTGTAGAACTATGACTAGCTTTGAACACACACACACACAAAGCAAGAGAAAACTGTCTGTAGGCTTTAGAAACCATCTGACAGGCTGAGTAATTTCCCTACATTTCCCTAAACAGTGTACACGTCCTGCTAGTGCACGTTCAGTGCATGTGACGCACACTGTTATGTTATTTATAAAAACTCATCCTCCATTTTTTATAAAAACCCTCATGGTCAGAGTTCACAGTGCAGCCAGAAATGTGTTGAGATGACCGCACAGTGTCTAGGTCCCTGCTTCCCTCCCTGGAGGCAGAGAGAGCAGACCAGAATACAACCACCTCACTGCTGCAGCCTCTAGCCCAGTGGCACACATGGCCTAAGGTGTTTGAAGTCACTGAAAGTAGGCCAGTTGAAAATGACAGGATGGCTTTGACCTGCCTCACCTCGAGCTACACGATCCAGGTCACCTGTTAAAGAAAATAAATAGATGAGAATGACAATGCTGCATTATCTAATAGTCAGCGTATTGAGCTGGGAAGGAACGTGGCAAAATATTGTATGGACGGCTGGAATATACTGTTTTTAAACAGTTTAGGTAGTGGTACCACTGCTGCTTCAAAACACTAATGGGACCAGACCTAATCAGACCTAGCTAATACTTGTTATAAGCCCCACAGACTTCTTCACATCAGTATTGAAAGAAGCGAACAGAAGAACACCGTATGTATTATTGGGGAAAATAGATGATACCTCAATAACTGTCTGTCCCTGACCGTACTACTGGGCTAAAGACAGACGCAGGCTAGGAGGCCTTCAGAATAAACCTGCCTCTATTAGGTTGAGAAGAACAGTGGATACGTCCCAAATGGCCCCATATTCCCTATATAGTGCACTACCTTGGTCAAGAGTCCAGGGAGTAGGGTGCCAAATGGGATGAAACCAGTATTTCTACTGCTGCATCAGATCTGATTTCCCACATAGGCAGCACCACAGTGCACGGGGCTCCGAGGCAAGTAAGGGGAGGGGCTAAAAATGGTGCTGGTAATAATGTGATAACCTAATGGAAATACTATTAAATATTCAGCGTCATTAACATATGACATTTCCCAGTGTGTTCTATTTGATTGTGTGTGTGTTTGCCAAGTTAATCTCGTGGATTTGTGGCTCGGATTCCACGCACGCACGAGAGGGAGGCTGCAGAGAGAAGATAAAAAATCCTCTTCAGATGAATTATAGGAGATGACCAGGATAGGAGGAGTATGCTGTTATTTTGTCCAGTTTGACTACACCTCCACCTTCCCCCAAATTCACAGGCTCCTGAGAGATGCCAACAACCATAAATGTGTGTGATCATGCGAGTGTTGTGGGAGCATGACTAACACTAGTTGTGTTTGTGAAGAGGAAGAAGGCTTTCTGCTGAGTTAGGGCCACCCCCCCTCCCTCCCAACACACACACACAAAAATAATAAGGCAAGTAAATGAATTATTTCAAGCAAAAGCTCACTCGCAGGGAGAGAGACAGGTAACAATTTGTTTTGTTTATAGGAATGAATACCAGCTGTGATTGAGAGCCTGCCTGTTGGCATATTTATAATCAGTGTTTTTCTCTGGGAAACTGCAATTAGGTAGCTGACTTTAAGCAGGACCAGCGTCTCAACCTGGTCTTAATGAGGTAGTAGTGACTAGCTGGACGCTGCCTCAGAATGTTGTGACTCCCTGCGGCTGGCTGCACAGGAGGCCATGGGGATAGAGAGGTTGGAGTCCTCCATCTGCTTTCCTCCCCCTGCTTGCTAACTACTAAGCTCTTCCCAGAAAACCAGTCTCATTCCCTGGCTGAGTACAAGGTGTGTGTGCTGCCTGAGAGTGTGCGTTTTTTAAGACCTTGGGATCACTCCCCACCCATGTCTCTTATTGTTTTATGGTAGGGTAGAAGGGTGCATTTCAGAGAACTGGCGTAAAGGTTGCCCCATAAATCCCCAAATTCTGAAATCAGATAAGGATGGAGCGACGAAGTGTGTTTGTTTTTCTACAAGGTGGTTTCTCAGCAGCATCCAGTGACCAGAGGTATTGCGACAGCTCCTTTAGCCTCAGCAGGCCAACGTCGGCAACAACAAAAGAAGGGTTCAGAGCAGTTCAGCACCCTTTCATAGCCGTCATTGGGTTTGTGTGAAATAGCTGTCCGTTTCACACAACTAAGCTTGCTATGTGTGACGAGAGTCAAAGATGTCATGGCTAGACGTTAAGCTGTTACCTGCAGTACATACAATACAGTGCAGTTGTAATGAAGTGGCCTATTGTGTAATAACATCTAATTAAATTCTAATTATTGAATATTAAATATTATTTACAGTGCACCACCTGTATGTTCTTATTCCGCAAGTAACAATCAGTGCAATGCTGTACAGTGTAGTACAGTACAGTGTATTACAACAGTATTGTACAATAAAGTGCAGTGAGTGACTGGGTCTACCTACCTGCACTAATGGAGATATTCTATTGTGTTTGTCGGCCTTAACACCAATGATGGTGTACATCCTATCCTTCCACAGTGGGGAATGGGGACGACGGCAGAGTAGATCCAGAGCTGACAAGATGAGACAGATGTTTCCAAGAGAGGGATAAAATGAGATCACTCAGGAACCCAGCTGCCAGGTTAGGCCTACTACACCTCCTATGAACGTGGACAGAAGGGTTAAAACCATCCCACCATCTGCCTCACAGCCCCGGCTTCAGATCATCATCTAGCGTAACACCCTCTCGTACGTACACACAGCTAGGTCAAAGGCTGTGTGCAAGGTGAAGTTGGGAGGAACTCTGGGCCACAACACCGACAAGCCCTCCATAGGCCTGAAGGTTAGCTTGGTGTCGTAGATATATTTACACTTTGCATACTGCACTTTCCCTTGATCCCTAAATAATCAAATACATCTCATCAATTCAAATATTAGTGTTAGAAATCCTTTCATCTACAGTGCCTTGCGAAAGTATTCGGCCCCCTTGAACTTTGCGACCTTTTGCCACATTTCAGGCTTCAAACATAAAGATATAAAACTGTATTTTTTTCTGAAGAATCAACAACAAGTGGGACACTTGTGCAAAATTATTCAGCCCCCTTAAGTTAATACTTTGTAGCGCCACCTTTTGCTGCGATTACAGCTGTAAGTTGCTTGGGGTATGTCTCTATCAGTTTTGCACATTGAGAGACTGACATTTTTTTCCATTCCTCCTTGCAAAACAGCTCGAGCTCAGTGAGGTTGGATGGAGAGCATTTGTGAACAGCAGTTTTCAGTTCTTTCCACAGATTCTCGATTGGATTCAGGTCGGGACTTTGACTTGGCCATTCTAACACCTGGATATGTTTATTTTTGAACCATTCCATTGTAGATTTTGCTTTATCTTTTGGATCATTGTCTTGTTGGAAGACAAATCTCCGTCCCAGTCTCAGGTCTTTTGCAGACTCCATCAGGTTTTCTTCCAGAATGGTCCTGTATTTGGCTGCATCCATCTTCCCATCAATTTTAACCATCTTCCCTGTCCCTGCTGAAGAAAAGCAGGCCCAAACCATGATGCTGCCACCACCATGTTTGACAGTGGGGATGGTGTGTTCAGGGTGATGAGCTGTGTTGCTTTTACGCCAAACATAACGTTTTGCATTGTTGCCAAAAAGTTACATTTTGGTTTCATCTGACCAGAGCACCTTCCACATGTTTGGTGTGTCTCCCAGGTGGCTTGTGGCAAACATTAAACAACACTTTTTATGGATATCTTTAAGAAATGGCTTTCTTCTTGCCACTCTTCCATAAAGGCCAGATTTGTGCAATATACGACTGATTGTTGTCCTATGGACAGAGTGTCCCACCTCAGCTGTAGATCTCTGCAGTTCATCCAGAGTGATCATGGGCCTCTTGGCTGCATCTCTGATCAGTCTTCTCCTTGTATGAGCTGAAAGTTTAGAGGGACGGCCAGGTCTTGGTAGATTTGCAGTGGTCTGATACTCCTTCCATTTCAATATTATCGCTTGCACAGTGCTCCTTGGGATGTTTAAAGCTTGGGAAATCTTTTTGTATCCAAATCCGGCTTTAAACGTCTTCACAACAGTATCTCGGACCTGCCTGGTGTGTTCCTTGTTCTTCATGATGCTCTCTGCGCTTTTAATGGACCTCTGAGACTATCACAGTGCAGGTGCATTTATACGGAGACTTGATTACACACAGGTGGATTGTATTTATCATCATTAGTCATTTAGGTCGCAAAGTTCAAGGGGGCCGAATACTTTCGCAAGGCACTGTATGTCATTTCTTGTAGCTTTCCCTAATAACACACAGAGCAGGACAATGCTCTCTGGATGTAGACCCTAGTGCTTTCACCTCTCTTCCTTTCTCTCTCGCCATGCTTTTCCTGTTTGTCTCCTGTAAAGGAGCTTTAGTCTGCATGTTTCCCTTACCCAACCTTCTGGGACCCCCGCCACCACCCCCTCCCCTGCAGTACTGCTGCCTGATCCCCTGCCTGCTGCCTTCTCCGTGGGCTTTGGGCTCTTGTTGGAAGGTAATGAGATCAGATAAAGCTCTCTTCAACTCCGGCTCTAGCCCTGGCCCACAGTATCCTACACTCCAGTCACTCACAGCCACAGCCTGATACTGGAGGAGGGGAGGGACTCCGGGAGAGAGAGTTGTGCAGTGTGGCGCAGTGCTGTGCTGAACTCAATGGGCTGGACATGGAGGGAGGCAAGGAAGACAGGGCTGGGCCTGAGGTGGCACTGGGACTGGGCACTGCTGAGGAGAGATGATGCCACATGACGACTTAGTCAACATAGTGCTTACTAACAAGGCTAATGTCCTTCGTCATCAGAAATACAGTATCATTAATATCAGGCACAATTATAGGCTGAACAGGTCAAATTTCCAAATCCTTTGGTTTTCCCAAGATACTCCCAACATGGCCACTTCCACTTGGCTATTTGTGCCTAAACGGGATTACTGTCAGAAGAGGGAGTGAAAGTGTTAGCTACCAGCTCCCATTTTGACCAACCCTGAGGTTATAATTTACACTGTACACAGTTTTCTGACTCTGACAGTGATTTATGATTTTATTTTTACATTCACGGGTCAACTCCATTTTCTCATTCTCCTAACCCTCAACCCCACTCTTTTATGTCCCTTCCAGCCTTGAGGATATTGCCTTGCTGTGTTGGGCTGGTTGATGGCGGGAGGATGGAGGGGGAGTCTGGGCTAGGGCTGCATGGGGCTGGGGAGTGTGTGAGCTTTAGTCTGCCTGCTTCAGGGACAGGCACTCCCAGATGATGGATGGATGTGACTCTGTGCACAATGTACTGCGCTAGGCTAACCCGAGACACTGAGGGTGTTTCCCAATACTACCGTTCTCCGAGGACGTTCTCTTGAGTACGTTATTGTGAGGATGAGGTTGTACAGAATGCATTTGAGAAGCACTACCCCCTCCAGTGCTACTGCATTTCCTTTCACCAATACAGACATCATGAGAACTACATAAAGCAAACACAAGCTTGTAACTTCATACTTAGCAGCTAGCTACAGTGCCTTGAGAAAGTATTCATACCCCTTGACTTATCCCACATTTTGTTGTGTTACAGCAACTACACACAATATTCTAAAATGACAATGTGTTTAAAATGGAATACAGAAATATTTAATTTACATAAGTATTCTCACCCCTGAGTCAATACTTTGTAGAACCACTTTTGGCAGCCATTACAGCATTGAGTCTTTCTGTTTACACAAATGGATTGTGTAACATTTGCCCATTATTATTTTCAAAATTATTCAAGCTTTGTTCAGTTGGTTGGTAATCATTGCTAGACAACCATTTTCAGGCCTTGCCATAGATTTTCAAGTAGATTTTAAGTCAAAACTGTCACTCGGACACTCACGAACATTCACTGTCTTCTTGGTAAGCAGCTCCAGTGTATATCTGGGCCTATGTTTTAGGTTAATGTCCTGCTGAAATGTGAATTCATCTCCCAGTGTCTGGTGAAAAGCAGAGTGAACCAGGCTGTCCTCTAGGATTTTTGTCTGTGCTTAGTTCCATTTCTTTTTCATCTTGAAAAACTCCCCTATCCTCAACGATTACATGTATACCCATAACATGATGCAACCACTACTATGCTTGAAAATATGGAGAGTAGTATTCCGTAATGTATTGGATTGGATTTGCCCCAAACATAACACTTTGTATTCAGGACAAAAGTTAATTGCTTTGCCGCGACCGGGAGGTCCGTGGAGCGACAAACAATTGGCCTAGTGTCGTCCGGGTTAGGGAGGGTTTGGCCGGTAGGGATATCCTAGGCCTCATCGCGCACCAGCAACTCCTTTCGACCTTCGTCTCTCCCAAGCCCGTAAGGGAGTTGTAGCGTTGAGACAAGATAGTAACTACTAACAATTGGGTACCACGAAATTGGGGAGAAAAAAAGGGGGTAACATTTAAAAAAAAGAATAATAATGTTGATAAACATAATTCCACTTTGGCATTATGGGGTATTGTGTGTAGGTCAGTAAGTCATACTTTGATTTTGACTCATACTCTGACCGTTTCCTGCTCCAATTTGCGTGCTCAGAGCATATTGAGAAACAACAAACTCAGTCAGAAAGTTAGCTACACAGTCTGGCACTACACACAGTTCCCTCCCTTTCCTGATCCTGTCAGACACTATTTAGGCTATGTGTTAATAGTTGTCTCCTGTTTTTCTCTTGCTTAGAGCTCAGTCATAGACATAGGTCTAAATAAAGTTAGTGTGCAGTGTAAAATCAGTATTATATGTCTGTGATGCTATGTTTCCTTATTAAACTACTTAAAGATATCTTGATGATGGCAAACTTAGAGAGCAATGTTTATGGACAATGTGGAGAAATTGCACGTACAGTAGGGCAAAAAAGTATTTAGTCAGCCACCAATTGTGCAAGTTCTCCCACTTAAAAAGATGGGAGAGGCCTGTAATTTTCATCATAGGTACACTTCAACTATGACAGACAAATTGAGAAAAAAAAATCCAGAAAATCACATTGTAGGACTTTTAATTAATTAATTTGCCAATTATGGTGGAAAATAAGTATTTGGTCACCTACAAACAAGCAAGATTTCTGACTCTCACAGACCTGTAACTTCTTCTTTAAGAGGCTCCTCTGTCCTCCACTCGTTACCTGTATTAATGGCACCTGTTTGAACTTGTTATCAGTATAAAAGACACCTGTCCTCAACCTCAAACAGTCACACTCCAAACTCCACTATGGCCAAGACCAGTCATCTTGACACAACTATGGGAAGCATTGGAGTCAACATGTTTCAGCCTCCCTGTGCAACCTTTCGACACCTTTGAGAGTCCATGCCCCAACGAATTGAGGCTGTTCTGAGGACAAAGGGGGGTGGGGGGTGCAACTCAATATTAATGTTTTAAACACTCAGTGTAGGTTTCATCATTATTGATCGTGACATCTAGGTTTCATCATTATTGATCGTGACTATGCGCTGTCCACTTATGCAAAATTTAAGGGGGCATCGCCTGAAAAACCAACTTACAGTTCGTCCTCTCCAGACTGTTTCATCACTGCCCTTGTTAGTGAATCAGTGTAGTTTGTTTTTGTGTGTATTCCCTTCATGTTGCTCAATCAGAAAAAGACTGATACAGATAGTGATAGCAGGCTATATGACGCATGTGTACGTTGTGTGTGCATGATATATGACGCATGTGTACTGTTGTGTGTGCATGATATGATGCGTGTGTACGATTGTTTGCGCATGATATGATTTGTGTGTGCGTGCATGATATATAACGTGCGTGTACGGATGTATGTGCATGATATATAACGTGTGTGTACGGATTAGGGTTGCACATTTTTGGGAATATTCAGAGGTGGAAACTTTCCATGGAAATTAACGAGAATATGGGAATTAACGGAAATACTGTGGGGCAAAAAAGTATTTAGTCAGCCACCAATTGTGCAAGTTCTCCCACTTAAAAAGATGAGAGGCCTGTAATTTTCATCATAGGTACACTTCAACTATGACAGACAATGAGAAAAAAAATTCCTGAAAATCACATTTGGTCACCTACAAACAAGGAAGATTTCTGGCTCACAGACCTGTAACTTCTTTAAGAGGCTCCTCTGTCCTCCACTCGTTACCTGTATTAATGGCACCTGTTTGAACTTGTTGTCAGTATAAAAGACACCTGTCCTCAACCTCAAACAGTCACATTCCAAACTCCACTATGGCCAAGACCAAAGAGCTGTCAAAGGACACCAGAAACAAAATTGTAGACCTGCACCAGGCTGGGAAGACCGAATCTGCAATAGGTAAGCAGCTTGGTTTGAAGAAATCAACTGTGGGAGCAATTATTAGGAAATGGAAGACATACAAGACCACTGATAATCTCCCTCGATCTGGGGCTCCACGCAAGATCTCACCCCGTGGGGTCAAAATGATCACAAGAACTGTAAGCAAAAATCCCAGAACCACACAGGGGGACCTAGTGAATGACCTGCAGAGAGCTGGGACCAAAGTAACAAAGCCTACCATCAGTAACACACTACGCCGCCAGGGACTCAAATCCTGCAGTGCCAGACGTGTCCACCTGCTTAAGCCAGTACATGTCCAGGCCCGTCTGACGTTTGCTAGAGAGCATTTGGATGATCCAGAAGAAGATTGGGAGAATGTCATATGGTCAGATGAAACCAAAATATAACTTTTTGGTAAAAACTCAACTCGTCATGTTTGGAGGACAAAGAATGCTGAGTTGCATCCAAAGAACACCATACCTACTGTGAAGCATGGGGTGGAAACATCATGCTTTGGGGCTGTTTTTCTGCAAAGGGACCAGGACGACTGATCCGTGTAAAGGAAAGAGTGAATGGGGCCATGTATCGTGAGATTTTGAGTGAAAACCTCCTTCCATCAGCAAGGGCATTGAAAATGAAATGTGGCTGGTTCTTTCAGCATGACAATGATCCCAAACACACCGCCCGGAAAAAGGAGTGGCTTCGTAAGAAGAATTTCAAGGTCCTGGAGTGGCCTAGCCAGTCTCCAGATCTCAACCCCATAGAAAATCTTTGTAGGGAGTTGAAAGTCCGTGTTTCCCAGCAACAGTCCCAAAACATCACTGCTCTAGAGGAGATCTGCATGGAGGAATGGGCCAAAATACCAGCAACAGTGTGTGAAAACCTTGTGAAGACTTACAGAAAACGTTTGACCTCTGTCATTGTACGATTGACCTCTGTCAATCGTACAATGTGATTTTCTGGATTTTTTTTTCTCATTTTGTCTGTCATAGTGTACCTATGATGAAAATTACAGGCCTTTCTCATCTTTTTAAGTGGGAGAACTTGCACAATTGGTGGTTGACTAAATACTTTTTTGCCCCACTGTATACATTGGAAACATGTGAATAATGGTTTTGACTCTGAGTGTCTGGCTGGCATGACACAAGTACAGGACCAAGTGTTCATCCCTTATGTCTCTGCTTTCAACATCAAGCATTTTGAAGGACTAATGGTTGTGAATATATTGTTAGAGTGAGTGTCTACAGAGATGCTCCTCTGCTTATTGTTAAACATCTTTTGGAGTAGTATTTGTACTGAAAACAAGCTTCAGAAAAACAAGACAATGCTGGTGGTTGGCCTTGACCTCAACAGTGTAACACAGAGGAGGAGGGTTGGTGGGGGTTTGTGGGGGTAGAGAACAAGTTGGGACTGGGTGGCTGTGGGGGTTTTATGTGTGTGTGTTTTATGAAAAGTCCTTCGCCTGGTGTAAAAGGAAGATAGGAGACGCCAGCAGCATGCTGTAATCTTGGCTGTGTGATTGGGAAGGGGAGAGCACGCAGCCACAGAGTGCCAGCACTTAACTCCCAGAACGAAGCTCAGTGGCTGGTACTGCCTCCATCTTGTACAAGAGAGCATTAAACACAATGAGAACAAAGGTCAGAAGGTCATACACACAGACAGACAGACAGACAGACAGACAGACAGACAGACAGACAGACAGACAGACCGTTCTCCTCTCCTCTGGTGCTATATGATCCTATCCCCCCTCATGAAACAACACACACAACCACAAAAACAAGAATGACACAGCCAACTGTTCTTTTAAATTGAATTTGCTTGCATCTACTTTATTGTTGTGTTGGTCTGTGTAACACTAAAACTTTAGCTGGCTAAAGCACATACCAGATCTACGTCTTGATTGCGGTCATGCAGTTTTACAGCAGGCCATAAAGTGTTAATAATCTGTAGTTCAGGGAGGAAGGTGCTGGCTGTAAGGCTGTAAAGGTGCTATTCGAGTGGGCTGCTGTTAATGGACCGTTGAGGACCAAAATAATGGGCACGACACAGCGCCCTGTGGCCACCACTGAATAACATGCTCGCTCACACAGTGAATACTAAACACCTCTTTCAAGGGTGAACCCTCGGACATGGGATAATTACACTCACCGATATGAGCTTCACTCTTTGCTTTTACTTAATAGCCTACATCAGTGATTTTAAGGGAGGTAGGAAATGCTTGGTTGGAACAAAATAGGTTGTTTGTTGTGTTTATATAGGTTTAGACCCAGAGCATAGCCTAATCATACTTTCCTTTGTTTCCAGCAGTGTGTGGCTGTGTTAGTGATACCTACCTCAGTCCCCTTCCTATTGTTATACATAAGGCTAGAAAAACCCCATCGGCTATTAGCCCAGAGAAGCTGAGAAGTGAAGAGTCTTTGTGCAGTGCTTCACTGCCAATAATGAGCCACTCCTGACTCCTCCTCCTCCTGCGCCAGTATCGATAACCAGCAGCCCCCCCCACCCCATCAGCACCACCTCCCCTCCCCCATCCAGCAGCCAGTCAGCCCAGCCACCTACCCTGCCTCTGCCTGCCCCAGCCTCCCAGATTACAAGTGACAAAGCTCAGACACATCCCCATCACAGGCTCAACACAACAGGGGCAGCCTCCACTCGTTGGTCTCTCTCCATTCCCTTTCAGTCCCCTTTTCTATGAGGCAGGCCTTCAATGGACCAATTGCATGATCTAGTAGGCCTACAGTGAGCTTTATGCGTTGGCTACTGTGTGGATTATAGCCTAGTGCCATTGTCAATATTATTAGTAAGAGAAGAACTCTGAAAAGATGCGAGCGCTTGTATAGTTTTACGGATCCATGAGTGTCGTCTCAGATCATGGCTCCTGTTAACGAGGTGCTGTCTGTAGGAACGCTGTTAACACCAGAGATGTGGTCTCTTCTCTTCTGTGCCTTTGTAACGGCTTTCTTCCGTTGAAGGAGAGTCGGACCAAAATGCAGTGTGGTTAGTTCGATACATCTTTAATGAAGAAAAAACACGAACAATACAAAAACAACAAACGGAATGTGAAACCCTATACAGCCTATCTGGTGACAACTAACACAGAGACAGCAACAATCACCCACGACATACTCAAAGAATATGGCTGCCTAAATATGGTTCCCAATCAGAGACAACGATAATCACCTGACTCTGATTGAGAACCGCCTCAGGCAGCCATAGACTATGCTAGACACCCCACAAAAACCCCATGACAAAAACGCACCACAATAACCCATGTCACACCCTGGCCTGACCAAATAAATGAAGAAAAACATACATTACTTCGACCAGGGCGTGACAGACGTCCTCTAATGTTAATCACGGGGTTGGGTCTCTCTCACTCTCTCTTTCTCTCACCTATTTAGTGCTGCATGAGGGCTGCCTGTCGTGGTAGCCTCCTCTGCTCACCTCCTCCTCTCATCACCCCCATTATCTATTGCTGGTTGGGTGGACAATAAAGCCTGCTCCTCAGTACCTGCTGGCCAGTCTTACTGTATGAACATGTCATTGGACACCTCATTTTGTGAATGTTTCACTCCTTGACATACAGTACCAGTCAAAAGTTTGGACACACCTACCCAGTTCAGGGTTTTTCTTTATTTTTTACTATTTTCTACATTGTAGAGTAATAGTGAAGACATCAAAACTATGAAATAAAACATATGGAATCATGTAGTATTTAAAAAAGTGTTAAACAAATGTAAATATATTTTATATTTGAGATTCTTCAAAGTAGCCACCCATTGGCTTGGTGACAGCTTTGCTCACTTGGCATTCTCTCAACTAGCTTCACCTGGAATGCTTTTCCAACAGTCTTGAAGGATTTCCCACATATGCTGAGCACTTGTTGGGTGCTTTTCCTTCACTCTGCGTTACAACTCATCCCAAACCATCAGAATTTGGTTGAGGTCGGGTGATCGTGGAGGCCAGGTCATCTGATGCAGCACTCCATCACTCTCCTTCTTGGTCCGATAGCCCTCACATACCCTGGAGGTGTGTTTGGTCATTGTCCTGTTGAAAAACAAATGATAATCTCACTAAATGAAAACTAGATGGGATGGTGTATCGTTGTGGTAGCCATGTTTGTTAAATGTGCCTTGAGTTCTAAATAAATCACGACAGTGTCACCAGCAAAGCGCCATCACACCTCCTCCTCCATACTTCACAGTGGGAACCATGCATGCGGAGATCATCCGTTCACCTACTCTGCGTCTCACAAAGACACGGCAGTTGGAACCAAAAATCACAAATTTGGACTCATCAGACCAAAGGACAGATTTCTACCGGTCTAATGTCCATTGCTCATGTTTCTTGGTCCAAGCAAGTATCTTCTTCTTATTGGTGTCCTTTAGTAGTGGTTTCTTGGCAGCAATTCGACCATGAAGGCCTGATTCACGCAGTCTGCTCTGAACAGTTGATGTTGAGATGTGTCTGTTACTTGAACTCTGAAGCATTTATTTTTTGGGCTGCAATTTCTGAGGCTGGTAACTCTAATGAACTTATCCTCTGCAGCAGAGGTAACTCTGGGTCTTCCATTCCTGTGACAGTCCTCATGAGAGCCAGCTTCATCATAGCGCTTGATGGTTTTGGCGACTGCACTTGAAGACACTTTCAAAGTTCTTGACATTTTCCGGATTGACTGACCTTCATGTCTTAAAGTAATGATGGACTGTTGTTTCTCTTTGCTTATTTGAGCTGTTCTTGCCGTAGTATGGACTTATTATTTTACCAAATAGGTCTGTCTTCTGTATACCACCCCTACCTTGTCACAACACAACTGATTGGCTCAAACGCATTAAGAAGGAAAGAAATTCCACAAATAAATTTTAACAAGGCACACCTGTTAATTGAAATGTTTTCCAGGTGACTACCTCATGAGGCTGGTTGAGAGAACGCCAAGAGTGTGCAAAGCTGTCAACAAGTCAAAGGGCGGATACTTTGAAGAATCTCAAATATAAAATATATTTTGATTCAGAGGGAAATGTTTATCCCCTTGTTTTCCTCTGGCTGTGAGGTCAGGTTGGACAACTGAGGTAGAGGCTGTGTGTGTGTGTGTGTGTGGTGTGTGTGTGCGTGGGCATGTGTGTATGTGACTGGCATTGTGTATGCTGGGCTTGGAGACCGTGTGTGGGAGCGGGGCCGGGTGGGGCTCTACAGTCTGGCCCTTTGTGTGGCTGCTGTGTAGGAGGGAGAGCAGGAACGAGGGTCTCTCTCTCTCTCTCGCTCTTCTCTTCCTCAGCATTGTCTTACACCTCTCAAGGCCAGAGACAACACAATGCTGCAGGCAGGGCCTCAGACAGCCCAGCACAGCTCAGTGGGAGAGACATGGAGAGGGGGAGGACTGTGAAAGGATACACTGACAGAGGGAGGAAGGAGGAGACAGAGGAATACAGTGAGGGACTGATGGGATACACTGAGCAAGGGAGGAGGAGAGAGTAAGGAACGACTAAAAGGATACAGAGTGAGACAGGCCTAAATGGTAAGAAAGTGAGCCAGAGGCAGGACTAAAAAGATACTGTGAGAACGCCATAACCAAACAAAGGATAGTGTATGTATACCAGTCACTCCATAAATAAACCATTATAGTTATGTCTTACCGTCTGGTTATTATTGAGGAAGAATTTAGGGCCCTTACTAAATCAAAAAAATCCCCAACTGGCTATCCAGTCAAAAACATTAGCCTAGACACCAGGCTATTGACTCTTGAATGAAATAAATACAAAGTCAACAATGCCAATATGTTGCCTCGATAGTGTGGGAAGTCTTGTTTTCCCCTTCCCCTGGGAATCTGTCTGTCAGCCTACCTGAATAAACAACCTACGCCTGCTCCATTATTGGCCTAGAATTGCCATTTTACAATATGCCTACAACTGACTGATACAACGGCCCCTGGTGACTAGGTTTAAAGTCCAGGTAGCAGATAATGGACCTTATCAGTATGTAGTTGGTGCTGTATAATAATGGCTTCTAACATGAAAAATAATTTGTTAGTTTACAAATAAAAACCACAAACACTGCTGGAAAGTCACAAACGCAAGATGGTAATTTCTATGACTGCAGGTAGCCTATTGGTTAGAGCGTTGGGTCGGTTACCAAAAGGTTGCTAGATCAAATCCCTGAGCTGACAAGGTAAAAATGTGTTGTTCTGCCCCTGAACAAGGCAGTTAACCCACTGTTCCCCGGTAGGCCATCATTATAAATAAGAATCATTTGTTCTTAAATAAATAAAAAATCACACAGTGGAGGAACATATTGCCAGTAGCCAACTAAACATGCTAAGCTCGTGCGTACCAAATAGCACTTAACTTTTTAGTATGGAAACCATCTGTGTGGATTTTTCTACTATATTCACAACATATTGACACTATTTCTGTCACGGGCGTTGTAAGAAGTGGTTCAAACTGCAACGTGGTGAGCGTACATATTCCCTTTATTTATAGAAAATGTATCCAAGAAAATGACCGTGAAGCTTAACTTCGGCTATAATACCGCTAACAAAGTCAACTACCCACACTGAAAGGAGGGGAAAAGGGGCTACTTAAATATGATTCCCAATCAGAGACAACGATAGACAGCTGTCCCTGATTGAGAACCATACCTGTCCAAAACATAGAAATAAAGAAACATAGAATGCCCACTCCACATCACACCCTGACCTAACCAAATAGAGAAATAAAACGTTCCTCTAAGGTCAGGGCGTGACAATTTCAATCTAATTTCATCAATTACATGTGGAAAAACATATTTGAGGGAACTAATGGTTTCCATGTAATTGATGAAATTAGATTGTAATAGTGTCGATATGTTGTGAATATAGTAGACATTTCCTCATAACCGCATGCATGCCAGCAGCAGATGTGAATTCTCTCCTCCCTCTCTTCCCAGTTTTAGCTTGCGGTTATCACTGTCTAACTGGCTAGATTTATGATATTTACTAGCCCATACCAGTGACAAAAAATATGTGGACATCTCATTAATATGGAGTTGGTCCCCCCTTTGCTGCTACAACAGCCTCCACTCTTCTGGGACTTCTTTCCAGTTGTTTGAACATTGCTGTGGGGATTTGCTTCCATTCAGCCACAAGAGCGTTAGTGAGGTCAGGCACTGATGTTGGGCGATTAGGCCTGGGTTGTAGCCGGGGTTCCAATTCATCCCAAAGGTGTTCGATGGGGTTGAGGTCAGGGCTCTGTGCAGGCCAGTCATGTTTTTGCATACTGATCTCCACAAACTAATTCTGTATGGACCTTGCTTTGTGTAGAGGGTATTGTCATGCTGAAACAGGAAAGGGCCTTTCCCAAACTGTTGCCACAAAGTTGGAAGCACAGGATCATCTAGAATGTCATTGTATGATGTAGCGTTAAGATTTCCCTTCACGGTACCTAAGGGGACTAGCCCGAACCATGAAAAACAGCCCTATGTCATGGAAAGAGTTCTTAAAGTGTTGTACACTCAGTGTATATGTATGTACCCACAACCTGCATAGGACTCATTGGAACAGTCAGACTGGGGGACACAGAAGATCAAAAGGATTCCCCTGATGATCTTCTGAACATCCCAATACATTTATGTCATTTCAAGCCATACTTCCTTCAGATTTAAATAGTGTTAAAAGTACTGTCAGACTGATTTGTAATAGACTGTCATAGCCCAAATTAAAAAAGGAAACATTGGCCACTGATTATGTCATTTCTTTCACATTAAAAAAAATATATATCAGGCCTTCAAAGATTAGACCAGGGGTTCCCAGAGACACTTTCTCCAGGTATTGGCTGAAGAGGGAGTTTCCGCCATTGTTACATCTTTTACAGGTTGCACTTGCACACCTCAGAAGGGTGAAGAATGTCTTATCTTCAATCTTTAATGTCTTATCTTTTAAAACACAGTCGGTGGGGATCATAGAGGATGAGCAGAGTGAGTGGATTGTGTCCCAAATGGCACTCTTATTACTTATGGGCCATGGTCAAAAGTAGTGCACTATGTATGGAATAGGGTGCCATTTGGCACGTACATTGACTGTAGATGTGGATGAAATGAGGCAGACGCCTTGGTGTGAATGTGATTAATGTACTGTGCTGCTGCATTCTGTAACAAGATAATTGAATTATGGAAACCTCAGTGGACTGAGAGAATATGACTTTTGGTGGAGTTTGGCCCCCGGGGGCCTTTTTTTAAATTGGAGCTGAATTCAGCACTTAACCCCCTAAGTCATTTGAGTTGATGTTTCTGGACGTGTTGTGTGTGTTCCACTTTGGGAGTATGCCTGGTGAACCCAGTGAAAAACCGTAGTGCCTACTGATTGTCTGACTAGCTAGCCTACAGTCGTTGTGACCTTTTATTTGTTTGTATGTTTTGTGCCAAGATAAACATTGTTCTGTGCACATACTTTGCACATACATACATATATGAAAAGCCAACTGACATTTACTCCTGAGGTGCTGACTTGCTGCACCCTCGACAACTATTGTGATTACTATTATTCGACCATGCTGGTCATTTATGAACATTTGAACATCTTGGCCATGTTCTGTTATAATCTCCACCCGTCACAGCCAGAAGAGGACTGGCCACCCCTCATAGCCTGGTTCCTCTCTAGGTTTCATCCTAGGTTCCGGCCCTTCTAGGGAGTTTTTCCTCGCCAACGTGCTTCTACACCTGCATTGCTTGCTGTTTGGGGTTTTAGGCTGTGTTTCTGTACAGCACTTTGAGATATCAGCTGATGTAAGAAGGGCTATATAAATACATTTGATTTGATTTGTTCTTTGGATGCAACTCAGCATTCTTTGTCCTCCAAACACGACGAGTTGAGTTTTTACAAAAAAGTTAGAAAGCTGTAATGACTTGAATCATATATTCTTTGGAAATAGCTGGCACTTCTCACTGAGGACTGTGAGAGAGTGTGGTGTCTGACTCTGAAGTTAATGAGGATACTAGCAGACGACGTTCCCCTGAAGTCAGTCAGTGAGATGGAGAATCAGAGATACAGTGAGCAGCAGCACTCTGAGAAAGAGAGAGAGCGGTCCAGAAGGGGTGTGTCCCCCCCAAACACAGAGAGTGAGCGCAGCAATAGAGAGAGGGGCTTAATAAAATGAATTAGTGCTAAATCACACTGCAGGCACAGTGTGCACTGGCCTACCAAGCGCAATGAGCGCGAGAGGCTGCATATTAAACATGATGAAAATCCTAATGACATTCCTTAGAGGAGAGTGGCCACGCTAAATGTCAGTGACCTAGATTGAGATCACCTTCCTGCTGATTTTTTCATGCGGAACAAAAATCTGCAACAAATTTAATTTACCGTAGCCAAAAGCAGCATGGTATAGGAATGGAATGGGGGTCTCTGGTCTAGTCTACACTTGACACTTGCATGCGACTTCTGATATCAGAATACAAAGATCACATTGAAAAGATGGGTTGCTTTGTGGTCTGATTGTGTTCAGATCTGGCTGACCACTTCAGGAAGTGGTCAAGGATGCATCGTGTGTGAATTTCTCCTCAGTCTGAACATGATCAGGCTACCGAAGGTCCTGTCGCCTCACACGCGCAGTAGCAACTCCTGTGGCGGCCAGGCGCATGCACGCTGACACGGTCAGGTGTATGGTGTTTCCACAGACACAAAATGTTTTATTTTTATTTTTATGGATGGGTATAATGTGCATGAATAAAATAGTAATATTTAATTTGATTAAATCGTGTAATTTTGTATACATTTATTTACATTTGCATCGTGACGCTTCTGGAGGGATTCTGGTAAAATGCCGGCAAAGTCGGCTGAATTCCAGTAGACGGAAACGGCCGAAGTACTTGGGACAATTCTGGGCAGTCATTCATTTTGATTCCGAGCCGAATCCGACAACCGATTCCGGGCCGATTCAATCAATTCCGGCCCCCTGGAAGAGGGCAGCTTCTGGGCCGATTCCTCATTGCTAGCTGGGTAGCCAGCTAACCCCAGCAAGCAACACTAATGGGATTGCAAACGGGTTAGTATAACTCTAGCTGGACAAAAAATGTTTTCTAAAGACACCTGGTTAGCATTTATGAAGCCAGCAAACACATTCCTCACCTGCTAGAAACATATTTCCTACTACGTTTAAATGAAAAAAGGTTCCTCTTTCTGCTGATGACATTGATGGATTCGGCTATTTCAGACATATCCGTTGCTGACAGGTTTATAGAATTTAGCACACAGCCATGAAATTTCCAAAGACAAACATTAGCAATATAATGTCCTTACTGAAGAGCCCAGTGACTTTCAACGTGGCACTGTCATAGGATGCCATCTTTCCAACAAGTCAGTTCATCAAATATCTGCCCTGCTAGAGCTGCCCCGGTCAACTGTAAGTGCTGTTATTGTGAAGTGAAAACGTCTAGGAGCAACAATGGCTCAGTCACAAAGTGGTAGGCCACAAATGTTCAAAGAACCAGACCACCGAGTGCTGAAGCGTGTAGCGTGTAAAAATCGTCTGTCCTCAGTTGCAACACTCTCTACCGAGTTCCAAACTACCTCTGAAACAAAGTCAGCACAATAACTTCTCGTTGAGAGCTTCATTTAACCTTTATTTACCTAGGCAATGTTATGAAATGGGTTTCCATGGCCGAGCAGCCTCATACAATCCTAAGATCACCATGTGCAATGCCAAGCATCGGCTGGATGCCCTTGTGGCTGAATGGAAGCAAGTCCACGCAGCAATGTTCCGACATCTAGTGGAAAGCCTTCCCAGAAGACTGGAGACTGTTATAGCAGAAAAGGGGGGACCAACTCCATATTAATGCCCATGATTTTGGAATGAGATGTTCGACGAGCAGGTGTCCACATAATGTAGTCTACCTCTATCTTCTACCTCTATCTTTCTGTGTCCAATCTGTATCAATATGTGTCAGTGGGAGAGAAAAGCGATGACATGTCGAACTCAGCAGTATGTTCCTTGAAAGCAGCGGAGCGGGAAATATTTACTTTATGCACATAAATTAAAGCCGTGTGTACGTGTCTGGGGAATAACGCTCAGTGTTTTCTGCATTATGTGTCAGTGAGAGTGAGAACACACCTTTTTGGTTCATAGACTGTGTAAAAATACACAGCAGGATAAACAACAATCTATAGTATCTATGTAGATGTTGAACTGCCCCAGCATTCTCCTCAATAGATCCTAATGAGGAACAATCTTTCTTCAAGTGCAGTTGCAAAAACCATTTAAGTGCTATGATGAATCTGGCTCTCATGAGGACCACCACAGGAAAGGGAGAACCAGAGTTAACTCTGCTGCAGAGGATAAGTTCATTAGAGTTAACTGCGCCTCTTATTGAAGCGCAGCAGCATACCACCCAGCATACCACTGCTGGCTTGCTTCTGAAGCTTAGCAGGGTTGGTCCTGGATGGGAGACCAGATGCTGCTGGAAGTGGTGTTGGAGGGTCAGTAGGAGGCACTCTTTCCTCTGGTCTAAAAAAAAATAAAATATGCCAATGCCCCAGGGCAGTGATTGGGGACACTGCACTGTGTAGGAGGGGGCTGTCTTTCTGATGCAACAATGGCTCAGTCACAAAGTGGTAGGCCACAAATGTTCAAAGAACCAGACCACCGAGTGCTGAAGCGTGTAGCGTGTAAAAATCGTCTGTCCTCAGTTGCAACACTCTCTAACGAGTTCCAAACTACCTCTGAAACAAAGTCAGCACAATAACTTCTCGTCGAGAGCTTTATTTACCTAGGCAATGTCATGAAATGGGTTTCCATGGCCGAGCAGCCTCATACAATCCTAAGATCACCATGTGCAATGCCAAGCATCGGCTGGATGCCCTTGTGGCTGAATGGAAGCAAGTCCACGCAGCAATGTTCCGACATCTAGTGGAAAGCCTTCCCAGAAGACTGGAGGCTGTTATAGCAGAAAAGGGGGGACCAACTCCATATTAATGCCCATGATTTTGGAATGAGATGTTCGACGAGCAGGTGTCCACATACTTTTTTCTTTTTTTAAATAAAAAATATCCCAATGCCCCAGGGCAGTGATTGGGGACACTGCACTGTGTAGGGTGCCGTCTTTCGAATGGGACGTTACATGGGTGTCCTGACTCTCTGAGGTCATTAAAGATCCCATGGCACTTATCGTAAGAGTAGGGGTGATAACCCCGGTGTCCTGGCTAAATTCCCAATGGGGCCCTCAAACCATCACGGTCACCTAATAATCCCCAGTTTACAATTGGCTCATTCATCCCTCTCCTTTCCCCTGTAAATATTCCCCAGGTCGTTGCTGCAAATGATAACGTGTTCTCAGTCAATTTACCTGGTAAAATAACGGATAAATAAAAAATAAAATAAATAAATAAATTCTTCAGAGTTCAAGTAACAGACACATCTCAACATCAACTGTTTAGAGGAGACTGCGTGAATCAGGCCTTCATGGTCGAATTGCTGCAAAGAAACCACTACTAAAGGGCACCAATAAGAAGAGACTTGCTTGGTCCAAGAAAGACTAGCAAATGACATTAGACTGGTGGAAATCTGTCCTTTGGTTTGATGAGTCAAATTGGAGATTTTTGGTTTGTGAGACACAGAGTAGGTGAATGGATGATCGCCGCATGTGTGGTTCCCACCATGAAGCGGAGGAGGAGATGTGATGGTGCTTTGCTGGTGACACTGTCTGTGATTTATTTAGCATTCTGCAGCGGTACGTCATCCCATCTGGTTTGCACTTAGCGGGACTATCATTTGTTTTTTAACAGGACAATGACCCAACACACCTCCAATGACCATCGTTATGTTTGGAGGAAAAGGGGGAGGCTTGCAACCCGAAGAACACCATCCCAACCGTGAAGCACGGGGGTGGCAGCATCATGTTGTGGGAGTGCTTTGCTGCAGGAGGGACTTGTGCACTTCACAAAATAGATGGCATCATGAAGATGGAAAATGATGTGGATATATTGAAGCAACATCTCAAGACATCGGTGAGGAAGTTAAAGCTTGGTCGCAAGTGGGTCTTCCAAATGGACAATGACCCCAAACATACTTCCAAAGTCTTGGCAAAATGGCTTAAAGACAACAAAGTCAAGGTATTGGAGTGGCCACCACAAAGCCCTGACCTCAATCCCATAGAACATGTGTGGGCAGAACTGAAAAGGTGTGTGCGAGCAAGGAGGTCTACAAACCTGACTCAGTCACACCAGCTTTGTCAGGAGGAAAATTCCCCCAACTTATTGTGGGAAGCTTGTGGAAGGCTACCCTAAACATTTGACCTAAGTTAACAATTTAATACTGATTGGGTGTATGTAAACTTCTGACCCACTGGGAATGTGATGAAAGAAATAAAAGCTGAAATAAATAATTCTCTCTCCTATTATTCTGACATTTCACAATTTTAAAATAAAGTGGTGACCCTAACTGACCTAAGACCTAAATGTCAGGAATTGTGAAAACTGAGTTTAAATGTATTTGGCTAAGGTGTCTGTACACTTCCAACTTCAACTGTACATACACGCACACACACACACACACACACACACACACACACACACACACACACACACACACACACACACACACACACACACACACACACACACACACACACACACACACACACACACACACACACACACACACACACACACACACACCTCATTGTGAGGAGGGGGACAAAATGTGGGCTCTTTAAATAGAGCCATGCTGCTGAATCATGCTGTAATTGGCCTGGTGGACTCTGCAGCTGTGTGTGTGTGTGTGTGTGTTTGTGTGTGTGTGTGTGTGTGTGTGTGTGTGTGTGTGTGTGTGTGTGTGTGTGTGTGTGTGTGTGTGTGTGTGTGTGTGTGTGTGTGTGTGTGTGTGTGTGTGTGTGTGTGTGTGTGTGTGTGTGTGTGTGAATGCTTGTGTGCATGTGATAATGTCTGATCTTTCAGTGCAGCCATGGATAATGTGACATACTTTGTTGCAGAAATACTCTGTAGCAGTATTGAAGGAGTATATTTACTGTTCTACGACTTTTGTCCAAGGCACTGGACTCAAGTATTCCTACAGAGCAGTCTTTGCCTCTCATCCTGACTGCTGTTGACTGAACATTCCACATTACATCTAGGGTTCTCCTTCAATAATCCATTCTGTTCAAGTCTGGGGAGGGGAGGGGGGAAAGACAGGGGAGGCATGGGAGGGAAAAGATTTTATCTCAGAAATGAATGTGATCGCTCATCTGAAATAAGTTACAATGATCATTTTATCCATCATATAATTCAATTGTAGCTTTATCCCCAAACTGAGCATTTGCTGAAGGAAGGTCTTAAAGTGCAGTATAATTTTTCTATGTGTCTCTTTTTATGAAATCCAGTGCTTTTGTAGAAGTCCTATTCACTGCTTACAATATAACACAATATACCAACATCAGGGCAGTTTTGTGCTGTGTGTTTGTGGACTCCTCTTCTCTAACACAGAGATGTGAATAAGAGATAGGTCTCTTGGGTTCATGATGTGAGAAAGAAAATAATGGTACTCTGGTATTGAATCTCCTGCATGTGAGTGAACACTTTTCACTGTGAAATATTGGGAATCTACTGGCGGAAAAGGCATTTACTTGTCTTATTTCCCCAACCCCCTCTCTCTCTCCCTCCCTTTCTCCCCCTCCCCCTTCTGCTTGCATTGTGTCTTTTCTTTTTTGTCCACCCTCTCTCTATCTCCCTTCTCCCTCCCTCTCTCTTGCTCCACCTCATTCCCTCCCACTCTTACTTTCTCTCTCTATCTCCCTTCTCCCTCCCTCTCTCTCGCTCCACCTCATTCCCTCCCACTCTTACTTTCTCTCTCTATCTCCCTTCTCCCTCCCTCACTCTTGCTCCACCTCATTCCCTCCCACTCTTACTTTCTCTCTCTATCTCCCTTCTCCCTCCCTCACTCTTGCTCCACCTCATTCCCTCCCACTCTTACTTTCTCTCTCTATCTCCCTTCTCCCTCCCTCACTCTCGCTCCACCTCATTCCCTCCCACTCTTACTTTCTCTCTCTATCTCCCTTCTCCCTCCCTCGCTCTCGCTCCACCTCATTCCCTCCCACTCTTACTTTCTCTCTCTATCTCCCTTCTCCCTCCCTCACTCTCGCTCCACCTCATTCCCTCCCACTCTTACTTTCTCTCTCTATCTCCCTCCCTCACTCTCGCTCCACCTCATTCCCTCCCACTCTTACTTTCTCTCTCTATCTCCCTTCTCCCTCCCTCACTCTCGCTCCACCTCATTCCCTCCCACTCTTACTTTCTCTCTCTATCTCCCTTCTCCCTCCCTCACTCTCGCTCCACCTCATTCCCTCCCACTCTTACTTTCTCTCTCTATCTCCCTCCCTCACTCTCGCTCCACCTCATTCCCTCCCACTCTTACTTTCTCTCTCTATCTCCCTTCTCCCTCCCTCACTCTCGCTCCACCTCATTCCCTCCCACTCTTACTTTCTCTCTCTATTTCCCTTCTCCCTCCCTCACTCTCGCTCCACCTCATTCCCTCCCACTCTTACTTTCTCTCTCTATCTCCCTCCCTCACTCTCGCTCCACCTCATTCCCTCCCACTCTTACTTTCTCTCTCTATCTCCCTTCTCCCTCCCTCACTCTCGCTCCACCTCATTCCCTCCCACTCTTACTTTCTCTCTCTATCTCCCTTCTCCCTCCCTCGCTCTCGCTCCACCTTATTCCCTCCCACTCTTACTTTCTCTCTCTTCTCCCCATTTGCAAAATGAAGATGGTTCCTTTAACACTACACATGTTCCTCTCAGGCCCTTCCCCCAGCCATCTGAGTCCACCCTCATCCTCTGTTTCTCCCTCTCTCTCCTTTTTTCTCTCTGTCTCTTTCCCTCCTCCGCTTTGAAGCTATGGTATCAGTCCAAAGGGAGTGGCCCATTGTTAACCCCCCTCTCCTCTCCTCTCTTTGGTCATTCTGTTCTGTTCTGGTCAGATGCCACTGACTGCCAGGGAGGGTGCATCTTGACAAGACTTGTACACTTGAACACTGTAACTAGTCTGGCTCCTGGCCTCTGACACCCATTGTGTCCAGTCCTTGTTCACCCGTTAGCGTGTCAGAAGCAGCCCGACATCCATTTTTCCTGTGCAGTATTCATGTATGTGCCTTGCCTTCATCATGGTCACGGCGGTGGTGCCTCCAGCCCAAACCTCCCCAGAAAGCTATCTCATTCCAGATTGCCCGTCTCCATGAATATTAATAATCATTCAATCTAAGAAAGATGACAACCAAATGCACCAAATGAATGTTTGTGTCCCTCTAAAGGGAGGGGAGCTGGGTTACTACTGTATGGAACTGTGTGGATTCTTCTCTCCGCTCTTCTTTTTTAAGCTCGTACATAATGCAAATATGAATTTGCTTTCATCAGAGGAGAGAAAGATGCGAGGTACAGTAGCTAATGTATTACACTGTCCACATCCTCTATCTAGTACTCTTTCTCTTCCTCTCTTCTCCTCCCCTCATCTTCCCTCAGGAGAGCAACACTACAGTTCAAATCAAATGTTATTGGTCACATACATGTGTTTAGCATATGTTATTGCGGGTGTAGCGAAGTGCTTGTGTTTCTAGTTTCAACAGTGAAGTAATATCTAACAATTCACAACAATACACACAAACCTAAAAGTAAAACAATGGAATTAAGGAATATATAAATATTAGGATGAGCAATGTCGAAGTGCCATTGACTAAAATACAGCAGAATAGAATACAGTCTATACATATGAGGTGAGTAAAGCAAAAATAGAACCTTGAGATAGAAGCTGTTTTTCAGACTCCCTGTCCCAGCTTTGACGCACCCGTACTGACCTCGTCTTCTGGATGATAGCAGGGTGAACAGGCAGTGGCTCAGGTGGTTGTTGTCCTTGATGTTCTTTTTGGCCTTCCTGTGACATCGGGTGCGCTCGGTGTCCTGGAGGGCAGGTAGTTTGCTCCCGGTGATGCGTTGGGCAGACCGCACCACCCTCTGGAGAGCCCTGCGGTTGCGGGCGGTGGAGTTGCCATACCAGGATTCTTTCAATTGTGCATCTGCAAAAGTTTGTGAGGGTTTTTGGTGCCACGCCAAATTTCTTCAGGCTCCTGAGGTTGAAGAGGCTCTGTTGCGCCTTCTTCACCACACTGTCTGTGTGGGTGGACCATTTCAGATCGTCAGTGATGTGTACACAGAGGAACTTGAAGCTTTCCACCTGCTCCACTGTAGTCCCGTCGATGTGGATAGGGGCGTGCTCCCTCTCCTGTTTCTTGAAGTCCACGATCGGCACCTTTGTTTTTTCGACATTGAGTGAGAGGTTATTTTCCTGGCACCACACTCACAGTTGCAACAGTAGATCAGTGGGTGAGTGATGGGAGAGAAGCAGAAGAAAAGCTTCTGAGTCATTAAACATTGGGATGTTTCTGTAAATCAGCAGATCCATTACTTCTAACCTAGCTATATGTCATCTATAGGTGGATCCTGTCTGGTTTAGAAAACCATCATGTCAATCTAAGAGAAATACTTGGGGACAAAAGCACTAGAATTGTTTTTACAGTTGATGTTGTATTTCGCTGGAATAGGCCTAGTTGCACAGGCTTATTACTGAATCCCTTTTTGTTCCATATCCTATACAGTACGTATATATATTGTGTTTCTGGTTTTTGTTTGATTAGTCAGCTACGGCCCAATCATATTATACAACACACATGTCAGATATGTTCATGGTTGGTATGGATATGAGTGAAGGGGTACAGACAGACACTATAGAGCTGAATAAGCTAATGCTTCCTCTCTCTCGCTCTCTCGCTCGCTCTCATTCTCTCTTTCTCTCTCAATGAGCATAGGGAGGGAGGCATGGGACTGCAGAGTGTGTGATTTGTCATCCCTCCTCTCTCGTTACTGAATCCTCCTCCTCTCCCCTCACACTCCTCTCCTCCTCTGCATTGCCATCCGACCCTCCATCCCTCTTTTCACCAGACCATTAAATGGGCTTTTTGTCTCTCGCCTTTTAAAGCGTACAATCATGTGTATTCAGCAGGGAGATCTAGCTTAGCCCCCGGTTATTTTCTTTCCACCCCTGCCTGCCTGCATGCCTGCTTACCATCCAGCCCCCAGCCAATCTAGGCCCCAACCCAGGCCTGGGACTCTGGTTACCATCCAGCCTGCCGGCTCTGCTTCCACCCTCAACCTGCTGGGGCAGTATCCCCAGGAAGAGAGAGAGAGAAAGAGGGAGCGAGACCAGAGAGAGGGACCTTAACTGAATGGGAGAAATTACAGTTAGTAGTTAGTAGTATGTGGGGGACTTGGTTAAAGGCCAGCCATCAGAGAGACATGTTCTGCTCCTTGTAGTCAGTCAGTCTCTTCTCCCTACTGACTCAGCACTCATCATCATATCCTATTTTCACTTGATTTGCTGCCCAGATTCCACATTTGTGGTAAACTATTTTCCAAGCAGCTCAACTGTGTAATGCTGCGTGGTGTATAATGGTATTATTATTATCTGGAATTATTAGAATCATTGTGGTGGCAATGATGATTTGTATCTTTTGTAGTGTCGCGAATAGCCATTGTTGTTCTTTTTGTCCCTAAAGTCATGTTGAGTGTGTGTGCTGTTGTTGTGGGTGACACTGTAACACTAGGACATTGATGTCATGTTGTAGGGCAGGCAGGCGGAGACACTGTCCTCCCCTGTGGCTTTGTGCCTCTCCGTGATACCTCCTCCCTCTACCCATCCCCAGAACCTCTGCTGCCAGCGTCTGTGTGTCACCCAGAACAATTAGAGGCTTTCTCCCTCCAAGCCCCACCGAGGCTCGTTTCACTGACACCCAAAGAACGGACCATCCGCAGCCAGCCAGACCTCTGGGAAAGGATAGAGGCTGGGCTTTTGTTCCCTCTGTCGAGGAGACTATAGTCCCCCAGGGAAAGGTGGCAGAGCTAGAGTTGTGTTTGTCAGACCATGAGACATCCTGAAAATTGGTCTTCTCTTTAAATCATCAGCAACGTAAACTCACTCACTTTTGTACATCGCCTTGGTCCGTACAATTGACCTCATTTTAGCACCCAAAAAACAATACTTCCAGATCAACTGTAATGTCAATACCATTGTAAAGCACAATTTCTTCCCTTTCCAACCAAATTCATGCCGAGACCTCGACGCTGCCCGTTTCTGCATGATTGAAGAAGGCAATGAGCTCCTTCGGGTCTTTTTAAAAATGGCGGGTGGGGAAGCGAAACTAATGCGTGATAGTGAGAAGGAGAGATTTTGTTTAGGGAAGCGGCCTTTTTTCACTCGATCTGTCCAACTTATCACCTTATCTCCTCTAAAATGTCAATAAAACACTATAAAGAGTTTATATAATGTGTCATTACATACCTATTTGAAGGTTTGTGTCGAATTTGAATCTGGTTTTTAGGGCGGTGCTAAAGTGATCTTCAGAAGTAAACAGCGGCTTTTGAGAGTCGTGATCGCTTGCAGGGATGACGCAAAAAATGACTAGGTATCCCCCCTTACCCCCGTCACTGTCCATTTCTTGTTTTAAACTATGAGAGAAGTGGTACACCTGGTGGAGAGAGATTGTGAGACATAAATAGTAGCTTTATGCATGCTGTACGTTACGGTATGACACGTCACGATGTAACGGAGGGTCAGTTTTTTAAAACTTTTCTCCAATACTATAGAGCCATTACCATGTCGATCAACGCTTGAATAGAAACGTAGTTCACAACCCAGATCTTGAAGTCAACACAGTCGCTACAGTCCCATTAGTTTTCTTTGCAGCCTCGTTTGAATGTCGCGGTTGCGTACATTTGTACGGAATGGGGTGAGTTTATGTTAGCGTCTGAACGGTTTGGCCTACAAACTATTGGTGTTCGCCGTTTTCCTCTACGACCCCCACAAGCGTCTTGGAACTGGTCTGAAGTCAGTACAGTCCATCTGCCAACTTTTGTCTGTAGCATCCAAACAGTTAATGCTAATATGAGCCAAACAGTTAATACTAATATGAGCCCTCTGTGAGAGACTCGCGAACACGTACAGTTCCAGTCAAAAGTTTCGACACACGTACTCATTCATGTGTTTTTCTTTGTTTACTATTTTCTACATTGTAGAATAGACATTAAACTATGAAATAACACATATGGAATCATGTAGTAACACCATAAACGTGTTACACAAATCAAAATATATGTTTTATATTTGAGATTCTTCAAAGTAGCCACACTTTGCCTTGATGACAGCATTGCACACTCCTGGCATTCTCTCAACCAGCTTCACCTGGAATGATATTCCAACAGTCTTAAAGGAGTTCCCACATATGCTGAGCACTTGTTGGCTGCTTTTCCTTCACTCTGCGGTCCAACTCATCCCAAACCATCTCAATTGGGTTGAGGTCAGGTGATTGTGGAGGCCAGGTCATCTGATGCAGCACTCCATCACTCTCCTTATTGGTCAAATAGCACTCACACAACCTGGGCAATTGTCCTGTTAAAAAACAAATGATAGTCCTGCAAACCAGATGGGATGACGTACCGCTGCAGAATGCTAAATAAATCACTGACAGTATCACCAGCAAAGCACCATCACATCTCCTCCTCTTTGCTTCCTCTTTGCTCTTTGCTTCACGGTGGGAACCACACATGTGGAGATCATCCGTTCACCTACTCTGCGTCTCACAAAGACACGGTGGTTGGAACCAGAAATGCCAAATTTGGACTCATCAGACCAAAGGACAGATTTCCACCGGTCTAATGTCCATTGCTCGTGTTTCTTGGCCCAAGCAAGTCTCTTCTTCTTATTGGTGTCCTTTAGTAGTGGTTTCTTTGCAGAAATTTGACCACGAAGGCCTGATTCTCCTCTGAAGAGTTGATGTTGAGATGTGTCTGTTACATGTACTCTGTGAATGTCACGTATACTCCCTCTCTGGCCTCTAGGTCATCAAGCTACTGATTATCCCGCACACCTCTCACCGTCTCTCCCACCTGCACCTCATGACACTCACCTGGACTCCATCACCCCTTGATTATCTTCCCTTTATCTGTCACTCCCCTTGGTTCTTTCCTCAGGTGTTATTGACTCTGTTTCATGTAGGTGCGTTATTTGTGTTTCGTGTTCATGGTTTTGTTTATTTATTTAAACACTCATTCTCTGTACTTGCTTCCCGACTCTCAGTGCACTCACTACAGTGAAGCATTTATTTGGGCTGCAATTTGAGGTGTAGTTAACTCTAATGAACTTATCCTCTGCAGCAGAGGTAACTCTGGGTCTTCCTTTCCTTTGGCGGTCCTCATGAGAGCCAGTTTCATCATAGCGCTTGATGGTTTTTGCGACTGCACTTGAAGAAATATTCAAAGTTCTTGACATTTTCCAGATTGACTGACCTTCATGTCTTAAAGTAATGATGGTCTGTCGTTTGTCTGCTTTTTTGAGCTGTTCTTTCCATAATATGGACTTGGTCTTTTACCAAGTAGGGCTATCTTCTGTATACCACCCCTACCTTGTCACAACACAACTGATTGGCTCAAACGATTTAAGAAGGAAAGAAATTCCACAAATGTACTTTTAACAAGGCACACCTGTTAATTGAAATGCATTCCAGGTGAGTACCTCATGAGGCTGGTTGAGAGAACGCCAAGAGTGTACAAAGCTGTCATCAAGGCAAAGGGTAGCTACTTTGAAGAATCTCAAATATAAAATATATTTTGATATATTAAACACTTTATTGGTTATTACATGATTCCATATGTGTTATTTCATAGTTTTGATGTCTTCACTATTATTCTACAATGTAGAAAATAGTAAAAAAAAAAAAAAAATGTTTTGACTGGTACTGAACACGTGGGTTGTTTTGCTCTAGGACGCCCACAAGACTCACATGACTCGTCTGAAGGTCCCTCGCTACCAGTTGGAAACAAGTTCTGGAAGTATATATGGAGATAGTTTAGTGGCAAAAATAAGAGGTTAAATACATATAAAATAGTTTCCTGGTCTTTCTTAAATCTCTCAGATATACGACAGACAATTCAGATTTTGTTCACTATCTATCTGTTGTTCCATTTGGTGAATCTGTTATTCAATGGGTTTGTATGCGCTAATAGCAGTAAGGACTATCTGTTATTCAATGGGTTTGTATGGGCTAATAGCAGTAAGGACTATCTGTTATTCAATGGGTTTGTATGGGCTAATAGCAGTAAGGACTATCTGTTATTCAATGGGTTTGTATGGGCTAATAGCAGTAAGGACTATCTGTTATTCAATGGGTTTGTATGGTCTATTAGCAGTAAGGACTATCTGTTATTCAATGGGTTTGTATGGGCTAATAGCAGTAAGGACTATCTGTTATTCAATGGGTTTGTATGGGCTAATAGCAGTAAGGACTATCTGTTATTCAATGGGTTTGTATGGGCTAATAGCAGTAAGGACTATCTGTTATTCAATGGGTTTGTATGGGCTAATAGCAGTAAGGACTATCTGTTATTCAATGGGTTTGTATGGTCTATTAGCAGTAAGGACTATCTGTTATTCAATGGGTTTGTATGGGCTAATAGCAGTAAGGACTATCTGTTATTCAATGGGTTTGTATGGGCTAATAGCAGTAAGGACTATCTGTTATTCAATGGGTTTGTATGGGCTAATAGCAGTAAGGACTATCTGTTATTCAATGGGTTGGTATGGGCTAATAGCAGTAAGGACTATCTGTTATTCAATGGGTTTGTATGGGCTAATAGCAGTAAGGACTATCTGTTATTCAATGGGTTTGTATGGGCTAATAGCAGTAAGGACTATCTGTTATTCAATGGGTTTGTATGGGCTAATAGCAGTAAGGACTATCTGTTATTCAATGGGTTTGTATGGGCTAATAGCAGTAAGGACTATCTGTTATTCAATGGGTTTGTATGGGCTAATAGCAGTAAGGACTATCTGTTATTCAATGGGTTTGTATGGGCTAATAGCAGTAAGGACTATCTGTTATTCAATGGGTTTGTATGGGCTAATAGCAGTAAGGACTATCTGTTATTCAATGGGTTTGTATGGGCTAATAGCAGTAAGGACTATCTGTTATTCAATGGGTTTGTATGGGCTAATAGCAGTAAGGACTATCTGTTATTCAATGGGTTTGTATGGGCTAATAGCAGTAAGGACTATCTGTTATTCAATGGGTTTGTATGGGCTAATAGCAGTAAGGACTATCTGTTATTCAATGGGTTTGTATGGGCTAATAGCAGTAAGGACTATCTGTTATTCAATGGGTTTGTATGGGCTAATAGCAGTAAGGACTATCTGTTATTCAATGGGTTTGTATGGGCTAATAGCAGTAAGGACTATCTGTTATTCAATGGGTTTGTATGGGCTAATAGCAGTAAGGACTATCTGTTATTCAATGGGTTTGTATGGGCTAATAGCAGTAAGGACTATCTGTTATTCAATGGGTTTGTATGGGCTAATAGCAGTAAGGACTATCTGTTATTCAATGGGTTTGTATGGTCTATTAGCAGTAAGGACTATCTGTTATTCAATGGGTTTGTATGGGCTAATAGCAGTAAGGACTATCTGTTATTCAATGGGTTTGTATGGGCTAATAGCAGTAAGGACTATCTGTTATTCAATGGGTTTGTATGGGCTAATAGCAGTAAGGACTATCTGTTATTCAATGGGTTTGTATGGGCTAATAGCAGTAAGGACAAATTCAATGTTTCATCAAATATTTTACTTTGATATTTTTTGGATACTTCAAGGGGTCTTAAAATTCGAAATCAAATAGCTAAATGATCCTTGGAATGACCTTCTTAAAACAATTCTATATGTTAGTTTAGTAGAACCCCCCCCGCACTTGGACAGGGCTTTGACTGTAGAAGGTTAAAGATGGTGGTGGTAGTTGATGATGAGCCATCCTCTAATTATTTGGCTCTGTGGCTTTGAACTCCAAACTGACAAGGTGCCCTTCACGTTTCAATCAACCTGATAACACTCCTTGTGTTCACATGCACTGGCATCTTCTTAAATAGAATTAACTGTATTGTTGGTTTTACTATGCTAAGGTGGTGTGGTGTCCAATATATGTCTGGTGTGTGTGCACGCCTGTGTGTTTGTGTGTGGCTGTGAGCCTGCTTGCCCGAATACTTATTTGTGTGTGTGACATGCTGGTGTTATGTACATGTTAGCATACCCTGTATGTGTGTGGAATGCGTCTGTGCACAGATGGGTCTCTCAGCGCAGAACGGCTCCTGTTCCCCAGGTGTCAGAATTGAAGATTATTGTCCGCGTCAGGGGCTACTGAGACAGTAGAGGACAAACCCTACAGAAGGTCGCCCCCCCCCTCCCTTTATTCACTCACATGATTCACTCTCCCTCTCTTTCGGTGCTCCTCTGTGAAGTCCCTCTTTCTCCCTCTCTCCACACTGTTCCCTGCTACACACCCTGAGTGGGTTGGGCTGTCAGAGGGGGACAGGTGTCACTGATGCGGAGGGGGGGGGGATTACCTATGCAGGCGAGGGGAGAGACAGATGAAGGGAGGCGGGGTGGTTGTGAGGGGCAGCGGGGAATGTCTTGTTGCTATGGGGATGCCAGGGCCTTGCACCGGCATGGGGAGCAGCTCGTGCCGCTTCTTAGCGGGATAATCCATTGTAATCTTGCGAAGGGGAGTCGGCGCTTATCCACCACTCCGGCCACCCCCCAAATCCCCCTAAGGGAGATTGGGGAAGTGGGAGTGAAGGAATTAGCATCTGTCATTGCTCGCACTTAGGTCAGCTCTGAGTGGAGAGGGGGAAAAAAGCCTCAAGCTGTCAGAGCGTACTGGAGCTGTAAATGAAAAACGACAGGGCAGCCCCATTAGAGCACCCCCTCTACCCCGCTCGCCTCTCCATCCAGCACTCCCCCTCCCTCACTGGGCCCTCCCATCGGCCACCACCCCCTCTACGACGCTCTCCTCTCCATCCAGCACTCCCCCTCCCTCACTGGGCCCTCCCATTGGCCACCACCCCCTCAACACCGCTCTCCTCTCCATCCAGCACTCCCCCTCCCTCACTGGGCCCTCCCATTGGCCACCACCCACTCTACCCCGCTCTCCTCTCCATCCAGCACTCCCCCTCCCTCACTGGGCCCTCCCATCGGCCACCACCCCCTCTACGACGCTCTCCTCTCCATCCAGCACTCCCCCTCCCTCACTGGGCCCTCCCATTGGCCACCACCCCCTCTACCCCGCTCTCCTTTCCATCCAGCACTCCCCCTCCCTCACTTGGCCCTCCCATCGGCCACCACCCCCTCTACGGCGCTCTCCTCTCCATCCAGCACTCCCCCTCCCTCACTTGGCCCTCCCATCGGCCACCACCCCCTCTACGACGCTCTCCTCTCCATCCAGCACTCCCCCTCCCTCACTGGGCCCTCCCATTGGCCACCACCCCCTCTACCCCGCTCTCCTCTCCATCCAGCACTCCCCCTCCCTCACTTGGCCCTCCCATCGGCCACCACCCCCTCTACGACGCTCTCCTCTCCATCCAACACTCCCCTCCCTCACTGGGCCCTCCCATCGGCCACCACCCCTCTACCCCGCTCTCCTCTCCATCCAGCACTCCCCCTCCCTCACTTGGCCCTCCCATCGGCCACCACCCCTCTACGACGCTCTCCTCTCCATCCAGCACTCCCCCTCCCTCACTGGGCCCTCCCATTGGCCACCACCCCCTCTACCCCGCTCTCCTTTCCATCCAGCACTCCCCTCCCTCACTTGGCCCTCCCATCGGCCACCACCCCCTCTACGGCGCTCTCCTATCCATCCA